>NC_091069.1:215280623-215538123 GCF_032405125.1 Capricornis sumatraensis
TTCCACAAAACCACTGTGTCTTAAAAATGCAACAACAACCGACAGATTTTTCTCTGGAAGAGAGGAGACAGAGTAAGGGTAGGCTCAAGGTAGACTCAGAAAAAGGGCTCAAGTTCATGCTGTTTGGATGATCAGATAATATTTTTTAATCATTTACTTCAGAAATAATTTTTAATAAACTTGTAACCAATCAAAATGTTTCAGAGAAATGGATCACTGGCAAGATACTGCTTCTGACTGAAATGTGAGCTAGTTTCCAGATTTAGGACTTGTAAGAAATCATGATAGTAACATGATATTAACATTTAATCCATATTTAAAGGTATTTTAATTTGCATATATTCATAGGACACACTTATTTGTTAAAAGGAAATAGAGAAAAATTTATGGAATTGCTCTTTCAGAAAGAAGAAAAACTTCATGCATGCTGTTTTATCTCATAATCACAGTTTAAGGAAAGCATCTGTTTTAACACACACAATTACCCTAAACCTCAAATATATACTGGCTTAGGTGAAAAAAAAAAATTAAAATGCTGAGAGGAAAAGGATTTACTACATTGAAGTCTTTAAATAGTATATGAGGTAATAGATATTCTTCATCAGCATTTAACAAATATATACGGTGTATGAGTAACATAGGTTCATTGTGAGATAATTATGTTCTCAAACTCATTTAGACAAATGTCAAAAACGTTTACAAAACACAGTGGTGAAACATTAAAATAAGACAGGTATTTAAAAATATAACAGACAAAGGATGAGCAGGGTTCATAACCTCTGCTTTAGAAGAGGTTTCAAAATCTCTGCCTGCATCCTCAAAAGTATGATAATGTATTAACTGTATTTATGCTTCTGTTAAATAAAATTATTAAACTGTGAACTGAAATACAGCCATTTTATTTACAAGTTCTATGCAAAATAGCCTAAAACAGAGAGAAAAGGGCTTTTACTAGAATGTAGTACTATCGATGAGCAAGTAATAGCAATGGGCCTGCCTACATTTCTGGCAAGCAGCAACTACAGTCTACAAACCACTGATGGGCTGAACAAGCTATTAATGACAGTTGCTTTTCAACACTTAAAATGGCCAGACTGTGTTGCCTGACCACAAGGACAAGTAGGTCATCACTCTCAAATGTTATACAATATAAGAAGCATAAATGAGACCTCTGTGGGGAGAAAAAACCCACAGGTATGGCTCCAGAGTTCTTTTGCTATTCAACTATTAATAGAAAGCAAATCCCACTTAAAGTTGTAAATACTTATAACCCATTTTACTAAAAGATTTATCATCACTTATTTAACCTTCCACCTAGAGCTTAACAAGGTATTATTAGTTCTGGTGCCCAGCTCTAGCTCTGAAATATACAACTTAATATCCAGAACCCAAATAAAGAAAAAAAAAATTGGCCCTCTGCGACTCTCACAGAGTAGTAAGATGATGAAATTGTGGCCCTGTTTAAACCCATGGAGTGTCTGTCTCTCCCAATCATTCATAGGCTGCAGAATCATACTCATGACTATATGGGGGATACATCTAGATTTTTCATTTGATCCAAGGGCCTTGTTCCCTGCCCACTTGTCTTTCAAGTCAATGCCTTTCAATGTATTTTTCTTTCTGGTGTTTGCTGGACCAGCAGCATTAGCCTCATGTGGGAGCTTGCTAAATGTGGACTCTTAAGCCCCACCCCAGACCCAGAGTTTAAACAGTATCTACAGGAGATTCATATGCACATTAAAGATGGAGGGGCACTGACCTAGGCCATGTTCCCCGACTCCTACGTATCTCCAGTTATTTGACTTTTCAGGAAAGAGAACAAGGGAAGCTTTAGAAGTATCATACTGATCAAGATAATTCACTTCATTCTCTGCCCAAGGAGACATGGCACAGCAGTCCTTCTTTCAAGTCAGAAACAACCCCAAAACTATTCTGACCTTAAAAAAAAGTGACAATTTTTCATTTAGCTCAAACCAATATATTCAGATCTTAAGCCCTCTCCCAAGAGGAAAGGATAGCATTATTTGTATAGATTGCTAATAAAAAAAAAAACAAACAATAATAGCTATACTATAATCACATGACAAGATTTATCTCCTGTACTTTTATAATTGTAACAATAAAAATGTATGTTACTGTCAGCTACTTGACTGTATTAAAAACACTCTAAAAAGAAAATATTTTAACCTCCATTGAATATTTCAATAAGAGCTACAACTCACTATATTATCCAGAAGTTAAAAACATAAGAGGTAGAAAAATATGGAGTCAGCTACCTTTCATATAACAGAGAACTTAAGTCAATTGTCCACAGTTTAGGACATCATTAATAAAACAAATCAGAAGCAACATCACCACCTAATAACCATCCACCTCCACTCCTTCAACCCTACTATGTTAACAGATACATACTGGGGTCACATCAGAAAGTCTTTAATTTGTATATGATTTTTCATCAAATAAAAAGTACTATTTTCTTAAGTTCATTATAAAATCTAAGCATGACATTATAAGCAATGATTTTCTCTAAGTCGCTGAGTAGATATTCACACTGAACTCTGAGATGTTTTGTATTCAATTCTGCTGACCATTCTGAACACTCTAGGAGGATTGCAGGGGACTGCATAGGATTCAAGGGCTATTGAACACTGATTTCTGACATTTTTTATTATAAATGTCTCTTTTGAGGCAAAAGTTTTGTAAGACACCGCCCCTTGCCATTGCCCCTGATAACAGCTTTAATATATAAATGGAAATAAAAACAAAAATCATCCCCAGGAAAAAAAATGTGCAACACTAAAATGCCAAAATAGTGAACACAGGCCTAGAAGCTGGTGTTACCAGAGCACTAGCTAGAGCAAAGGGGCTTGAAAATGAGTGAAACCAGAAGAGGCAGCCTGAGGAAGCATTGCTTCTGGGAGAAAATCAGGTAAATAAAAAACATGGAAGAAAATAGTAAGAAACAAAGTGCTAAAGAGAAACAAGACATGCCAACCCCTTCCTCCTTGCCATCATCATCTGTTAGAGAATGATGCCTCAATATATTGTGGAAGGTCTTCCCTGGAGGCTCAGACAGTAAAGAGTACACTTACAATGCAGGAGACCTGGGTTCGATCCCTGGGTTGGCAAGATCCCCTGGAGGAGGGCATGGCAACCCACTTTACTATTCCTGCCTGGAGAATTCCATGGACAGAGGAGCCTGGTGGGCTACAGTCCATGGGGTCGCAAAGAGTTGGACATGATAAGCACAGTATATACTGCAGAAGAGGGGACCCTTAAACCAGGAGCCCTGTCTACAAAACATCTAGGATTTTTAAAGGGAAGGAAGGGAGGGAAACGAAGGGAAAGAAATCAAAATCACCCCGACATAGTAACCAGATTAAAACACTACAGTAGATGAAAATTCTTCCCTTAAAACCAGTTACAAAGCACAAAACTCATTTAGACAAATAATAGAAAGAAAACCTAGAATCAGATATTCAAAGAATAAAAACATAAATGTAAGGGGGAAATAGTTCAGATATGAAGGATACATTATAAGGTACACAAAAAAGAATAAATTTGAATGAAAACAATAAGAAATATTGAATTAAACCAGGAGAACAATTGAGAGAATTAAAAACAAAAATAAAATAAAAATCTGTAAAGGTAAAAATATAAGGCCGGTACCAGAGATATCTGGGATATCTGAATCTGGGAAAGATTGAAGGTGGGAGGAGAAGGGGACGACAGAGGATGAGATGGTTGGATGGCATCACCGACTCAGTGGACATGAGTTTGAGTAAACTCTGGGAATTGGTGATGGACAGTGAGGCCTGGCATGCTGCAGTCCATGGGGTCGCAAAGAGTCAGACACGACTGATCAACTGAACTGAACTTAACTAAACCAGAGATATCAAAAGCAAGATTCAAATATCTTGAATAATATTTCAAGAAAGTCAAAGAAAACTGTGAGCCAAGGATTTTATGTCCAATCCAAGTTGTCATTCAAGTGGCAAGACTCCAGAAAAACAGCTTGGAATGTGCAAGATCTTGGGGAATATTGTACATATGAGCCACAGCTAAACAGAGAAAGAAACATAGTAAATATAATGATATGCAAGTAATTATGGAGTAATTTCCAGCATATACTAATGAGTGAAAAGAGAAAATTACAGTAAAAATATATACAATATGCTTTTTATAAGAAAGAGGAAATGGGAATACATACAAATAAGCATATAGTTGCTGTTGCTCTTTAGTGGCTAAGCAGTGGCTGACTCTTTGGCAACCCTATGGACTGTAGCCCACCAAGCTCCTCTGTCCATGGGATTTTCTAGGCAAGAATACTTGAGTGGGTAGCCATTCCCTTCTCGAGGGGATCTTCCTGACCTGGGGATCAAACCGAGGACTCCCACATTGCAGGCTTATTCTTTACCATCTGAGTCACCAGGATATATTCTTAATCTTACGAAAAGCATAGGAAGTACAGACAAGAAATTAATAAAATTTGCTATCTACAAGAAATAGAGAATAGCTAGAAAGGAAGGGGGTAACACCTCTCTGAGAATACCACAGTATATAATATTTTGACTTCTGAAAACATGTTAACCTTATGGATATTCAAGCATAATTAAATCAACAAGAATGGGAACAAAGGCACCTAAAATTAAATATGAAGTGAAGTGAAGTGAAAGTCATTCAGTAGTGTCTGACTCTGCAACCGTATGAACTTTACAGTCCACGGAATTCTCCAGGCCAGAATACTGGAGTGGGTAGCCTTTTCCTTCCCCAGGGGATCTTCCCAACCGAAGGATCGAACCCAGGTTTCCCACATTGTAGGTGGATTCTTTACCAGCTGTGCCACCAGGGAAGCCCATAAATGGGAACAAATGAATGTGACTATATTTCAAATGATTAAACTACACTCAAGGGGAAAAAACTGCAAATAAATCTTGAAGTCTTTTAATTAAGTCGTTTTCAAAAGATACACTTGTAGTGATTTTGGAACTATTTTATGTATATTATATGATTGAGCAAATGGGTAAACATTTAGTGCTATAGGAGTCTGGATTCTCACTTTACATAAACACAAATATGAAATGGGGGAGAACAAGGAAGAACTCTATGGTTTGGATTGAAATTGGAGGCATCAGTATGACTTATATATTCTTAAAAATATCTATCTATGTACTAACTTCCCTCCCTCTATTTATCTGTCTAATCTAGGACTAAAAGTTCCTAGAAGTAAGAAAATTCCAGAGAAAATGAGCACATCACATGTCCAGACCTTGTCTCCTAAATACCATTCTCCTTTAAAATGAGATAGAGTAATCTGGAGAAATGGCTGATTCTGGGAGTGGGACAGGGAAGGTTTAAGATGACTCTGAAACATGTTTATCAGAAAAAGAGGACGTGCTTAGGGAAAAAAAAAAAAAAAAGAGTACGTTGAAAGGACCCAGAAATCATCTTGAAAGAGGACTCTCTGGACAAATCTGGCACAATCTGAATGACAAAGTAAATAAGAAAAGTAACTGATAATAATCTGTTCATGAGTCTTTGTTCACAGTAAAAAGAAAAGTAAAATAAGAAGGATGGGCTTTTCTTTAGAGTAGAATGCACATCCGTGCTCAGTCATGTCTGACTCTTAGAGACCCTCCAGACCGTAACCCATCAGGCTTCTCTGTACATGGGAATTCCCAGGCAAGAATACTGGGGGAGTGGGTTGCCAATTCCAATTCCAGGTGATCTTCCTGACCCAGGGATTGAACCCACATTTCCTGCATTGGCTGGTGGATTCTTTACTTACCACTGAGCAAACGTTTCATACACCTTCCTAGAAACATAAAACCTGGGACCTTATAGTAGAACGCTGGCTCCTAAATACAGGGGAGTAGTAAAGCTGGAAAAATCTCATTTTCTCAATCATCAGGCAAGAATTATCCATGGATCATGGGGCACCAACCTTCAAAGGCTGTGTTTAGAACTTTAAACAGACATAGTCTTTATGGGTGGTAGACAAGTTTGTGAGAAGATAAATAAAATGGTATTGGGGAGTATACTAAAATAAATTTAAGCCAAGAATGACACACTGGACAGTTCACAGGAAAAGGTGGCAACACAGATAGAAAGGAATAATGTAATAAAGACTGAATCAGGGCTTGAGAGATTGTGACAAATAAATGAATCAGCCCCTGAAGAGGTCCGAGGGAAACAAAGTCCATCCATCTTACTCTTCTCTCCATACATCCACACCTGCTTTCTCCCTTCCAGGGTTACAGATACTATATATATCAAGAAGAGCCCATAAACAGAGTACAGACAGTGCAACCATGTATGTGTCCTTGTGGTAAATATAACATACTTCATATCTCATTTTTCTTAACTATATTTAAATTTATACTGGATCTTACCCTCTCTCAGGACAATGCTAATTTTCTATGACAATTCAAGTAAATTTGGAAAGAAAAAGGCTGAAGAAGGCTACATAAATAGAAGAAACTAATTCTAAATGTGTGGGATGCTCTTCTCATTTTATTTTTACACTATATATTTTTTAAATCAATCTATTAGAATCTGTACTTCTAACTGTATTTGGCATACAGTCAATTCAAAGAAAGAGTACAAGGGCTAGAAGGCAAGGGCTATAAGTACTGTTCAGCAAACCTAAAGAGCCCAGAGTTGCTAGATTGACAGGTTTCCTTTGCACTTAATCAATGAATTCTTACATTTACTTCCTTTTAGACAGTTATAAAGAATATCATTAACTTTACTGAATATTATTAGTGTACAAAACAATACATATATGTATATATGTGATATTATGCTATGTATTCATAATGTTGTTAATAGTTCACAGCCAGTGGGTAAATTTTACAATGTTAAGCTACAGAGTTTGAATAACTGGGGTAAAATGCATTAAAATCATCTACTTCCACCACCTGTTATATTGATCCTGGCTCTCTAATCCCTAAAATGCATTATCTTTGAAATACATTTGATGTATATGACTCAGATAAAAATTAAATATAACTTAGAGAGTCAAGAATGGGAAATAATAATTTAACAAACCATTACTCCTGACTTAATACACGTGGCTATATTTCATCAAAGGTTTTAAAATACCTATAGTTGAAGAACTCTGTTTAGATGAAATCTTATTTTAAAAGTTTAAAAGTATATAAAATAACTAAAAATGGGCACTGTTCTGGCTAAAGTGGGCAGTGGAAGCCTGGTGTGCTATTTGCTATGGGGAGAAAACCTGGCAGCCCAGGGCAGTTAGAAAACCACTGCTGCACAAAATTACAAGTCAAGTATAAATGCAAGAGATTGTCACTGAAAATAAATTCATACTAGTAAGTATGAAAATGTATAAAATTTAAACAAAGGAAGAATCTAACTTGTTTACTGATGAATATGAATCACATAAATATAAAGTCTTTTTATTAAATAATAATTTACAAGAGATTGGCACTACATTAGCTGTTCTTCCTTGTTATAAGCTGCCAACTGATACTGGCATTAGATGTTTTAGATTAATATTTTTATTGTAATGTCCATTTGTATCTCCAAAATATGTGTTGTACTATTAAGTGAGAAATGAAGATTCAAGAAATAGTTTTTAATAATGAGAATAACAATGTTATTTATTTACTTCTAATCTGGAAATATATTCATAGTTCAATTTTTCTAACTTGGTTATTGTGTTCTGCTTTTAATAATCTGTAATTTTTAGCATGATTTAATCACTTTGAAAAGTCTAGATTTCCTCAGTTTCCTTTAGTTATTGAAGGAAAAACCAAAAATCCTTTCAACTCTAAAACTGCTATAAATAAAAATGGAGCTGCTCCTATTTGCTCTTGTGTGAGCAGAACAAAAAGCACATTAATAGTTAACAAAGCTACAATATGATACACGAATGAAGTCTTGCATGAAAAAACTACTTAGATTGTATTTACAAAAGAATCTCTATCATTAATTATTCAACATTTGGATCTGACCAGAAACCAGAGCATGACTTTATAATGCTCTGTTTAAATGAACTACTTAATGTTGTAATGAACACTCAATGTGGTGAGCTCAATGAATTTTGGACCTGGTATAATACAGCAGTTTTCCAACTTTTTGATCAATGGACAGATCTTAATGTTAAGTCAGTTGGAATTTCACTTGTGCTTTAAAAATGTTTACTGAAACCAAAAATTTTGCATCTCAATTATTTTATATTCTAAAACTGAATGTAGTTTAAACCAATGCATTATTCATAAAGCAAAGACATTAGGAAAAACAAAGCTGTGCACTTCTTTCAAAGCTGTTAAATTGCTAAAACATACCACATTTATGCATGCAATATTTGATTGTTTTTTTCTTAAAACACAAGCTTGTTTTTGTCAGATCAAGATATGCCAAAAATTCTACACCAAACATTTTTGTTTATAATTAAAGCAATCATCAATCCAAGGATTGTCATCCATTTTATTTCATCTCTACATCAGAAAAAAAAAGTAATTTAAAAAAATTTTAATTCCCTTGAAATGATAAGATAAATGAAAATGTAAGTGCCTTCACATAATAACAGTAAGCTGACCCTTTGGGAAATGGTTGACTTTCTCAATACAAGGTATTCAAAGCTCATTCAAAAGTGTTCATTTAGAATGCAGATATCAAAGATGATGCAAATGTTCAAGAGAAAATTAGAACTTACCAGATGTTCTAATCCAGCTTTGATGTTTCCAGATTCCCTAAAATAGAAGAATAAAAGTTTAAAATAGTTGTTAAACCCTCGTCTCCTATAATTTATGTTTACCTCAAAAATATTGTACAAACCCCTATAATTTTTTCAAATATCTTTCCTAATGTTCATAACAACCCCATTTTTAAGGACAGAACAATTTCCTTAGGAACAGATAATTTATTTATATCTAATAGTAGTATTAACACTAAAATTTATATTCATCTAGTAAAATGTTTCAGATTTTTCAGTCAGCGGAGAACAACAAAAAAAATCAAATTTATTATCATTTTACTATTTGTACACTATCTTTCTTTTATATTAGCTTTTTCATTTGAGTTTATTTTTTTAACATTTATTACAAAAATGTTCAAACATACAGATTCTATCAACCATCTAGATTTGACATTTTATCTACCATCTACAATTGACATTTTACTATATTTGCTTTATCAAATGCCCATCCATCAATAGGTGTATTTTTATACAAAGAATGTGCACAAAAATAATATTTATCAGTGTATAGCTAAGACACTAAATCTTAAATTTTTTCCTACCATTAATTTTATCAACTTAGTGCCTACTATAAATCAGAACCTAAAATTATATTGAAAAATTAATCACCAATGAAAACACAAACATCAAATATCACAATATATATTTTAAGTATTTAATTTCTTGCCTTTCACTAAAAAAAAAAGAAAGAGACCTGATGAGACAAAATACAAATAACTGTACAAGTAGCAAAGATAATTTAAATATACATTTGGTGGAATATGGAAATAGTTGGATGTTTTTTCCTGATTTCAGTTAATGCTAATTTATTAGTAAGAAATGGACTTTCCCCATTTTCACTCTGATCAAGCAGTATTTTAATTCCATTATTAAGACCACACCTTACTTGCTTTAACACAAAATTATACTTCTACCACAATGCAGAAAATAATTATGGAACATCTGACAACAGTGTTGCATTCATGATGTTTAATCTTTTCTCCACACCTATTTTTCTCTGTAGGGCTCCCAATGTTATTTCTTTTCTCTTTATTTGGTCTCCAATTTTTTTTTTTTTTTGCCAAAAATATATTTACTTCTGTTTCCTTTGTCTTGTTATATAATCTTTTTTCAATTTCCCTATCTTTTCCTTTTGGATCAACTGCTTTAAAACTATACTAGTGGTTTCCAATGTTTCCTCTCACTGCCCAGTCTGGCATCTTGGGAATAAACTCCACTGTCTACTGATTACTACTCCTCTTTAGCCATTCTCTTTTCTGCTTCTGACAATGCTATATAATCAACATTTTAAAATTTAAGGATTTCTGAAACTCATTCTCTGGATACAGTTCTAATGTCAAATGACAGAAATAGATTGCAATAAGGCATGTCATAGCAGGCCAGTAACTACATAATTATTTTTACCTTTATTATTATAAGATTAATATATTTACTAGAGCTGAAAGTCTGATGAATTTTTAAGTGTTCACAGGGAAGTTTTCATATAACTTGTGTAGTTTAAAATTTAAACAAAAATAATAATACACACAGTAAAACATCTGACAGTGTAATATGTGTGTGTGTGTGTGTGTATACATACTACAACAAAATTAAATCTTCCTATCACTCACCCCTAGTTCTCAATCACTGATATTAGCTATTTATTTGTCCTTCCAAAGACAGTCTCTGCATATGTGTGCATACTTCTGTGTGTGTCTGTGTGCTTCTCTTTTTCTCTTTTCAACCTGAACAGAAGCATACTATACACATTGCTTTGTTCCTGAACTCAGCAATCTATGTTAGAGTGAAGTATATTTATACTATATAATTCACATCTACTTTATTTTTCCCCATGGGTACATTGTCACACCATGGTTCTTACTGGAAAATAATGCAGTATAAGAGAACAAAAATGCTCAGATTCAAAGTAGAAGTCCATAATTTATTATCTGAAACCACTGAGGCTAGACATGTTTCATCAGAATATTTTGGAATTTTTTGGTACTCTGTTTTGGTATAAGGATATGCTTTACACTCATTGGATTTATGGATGTTTTATCTACTATTTGAAATGTTCAAAAGGATCCGCTATACTAAATTTTTAACTGGTATTTATGTTTCAGCCAGTTTAATCAAACTTGGCATTGTTTATATATTCAAATTTTTTTCAATATTTTGTTGAATGAGTTTAATAAATTGAGCACTAAAGTTTAAAAACAAAATAAGAAAAACAAACAAACAAAAAATATTTTGGGTTTTAAGGAAAGTAATAAGGTACATATGGTGTATGTCATAAAACACTGACAGCAATACTTGAAGCAGCATCTCATCATCATACATATTAATAATTCTGAAAGAAAAATATGAATGTCCACACAAAATGGGATAAACAAAGACGATAAACAGCTTCATTGTTTTGCTGTCCACTGACTTTATCACAAACTTAGGGAACAAATCTCAGTTTTCAGAGTTATTTGCATTTTGGAATCAAGGATAAGAAACTATTCTTTAAAAAAGAAAGAAAGATTGGCTGGCTATTGTTTCATTATGTTTCCAAGGAATTCTTTAAATTAAATGATTTTAGGAAATACACATTCTGAATGACACGCCTGAAAGAAAACTAAGCATCTTCCTTGACACATGTCCCTTTCCTTCGCTACCAAATATAAACAAATAGAATCAACCACAAGGTCTTGGCTATCCAACATCCTTAATTATCACGTAGTATTAACCACTTCTTTCTATCTTCACAACTATGTCTTATTTTAGGCCATCATCTTTTCTCTCTCAGATTATTGAAAAGCTTCTTAATGGGTCTCAATGACCCCTGGCTTGCCCTATGTCAATTCCTTCTCCGTAAGAGAGTAAGATCTTTGTAAAATTAAGCTTGATCATGTCAATTATCTTCTTAAAATCCATGGCATACTACTATTCCCTCTGTTATTGTCAAAGCTATACCATATGGAAAGTGGTAGCAAATACCATAACAGACTACATACAACCTAAACAAAATCTCCTATGGAGAAACCTTTTTTTCTCACAAATGACGTAATGAACTCTTTCCATGCATTCACATCACAAAATTCCCATACTTTAGACTGTAGCCCACCAGGCTCCTCTGTCCATGGAATTTTTCAGGCAAGAATACTAGAGTGGGTTGCCATTTCCCACTCGAGGGAATCTTCCCAACCCAGTGATCAAACCCACATCTCTTCCAACTCCTGCATTGGTGGGCAGATTCTTTATCACTGCACCACCTGGGAAGCCCCCTGGGTAGATCTACCCAGCCCCATAACACTCAAAGAACCAAGATAACTGCAACAGTGATGGGTTGTTTGGGAGAACAGTATTGGGAGTTTTGTGTATGTGTGTGGTGGATAATGGGTGATTGTTTTGCTTTGCTTTGTTTTGTTTTTTAAAAAGCAGGAGGACACTAAGGGGAAAAAGTGGTTGATTGAGGCCACAGTAGAACAATTAATCTGGATAAGCACAAGCTAGAGCCTAGACTTTTACCCCTACCCTTAGATTAAAATTACTAGCCAAAGTAGCTGAATGTTACAAGGAAATAAAAGAGAAATCCACAAGGCAAATTTTTAAGAACTCTGAGGTGTTCTTAAAAATAACAATAACAACAAAGAAAGTAACTTCATCCAGAGAAAACAGACTGAGCAAGAATATAAGTATAATAACATATTCAAAGACAGGGGAAGATTTTTAGAAATTAAATATGAAAAATGGTTATAAAAAATAATCAATATGCTGCTACTGCTGCTAAGTCACTTCAGTCATGTCCGAATCTGTGCGACCCCATAGATGGCAGCCTACCAGGCTCCGCCCCTGGGATTCTCCAGGCAAGAACACTGGAGTGGGTTGCCATTTCCTTCTCCAATGTATGAAAGTGAAAAGTGAAAGTGAAGTCGCTTAGTCATGTCCGACTCTTCGTGATCCCATGGACTGCAGCCTTCCAGGCTCCTCCGTCCATGGGATTTTCCAGGCAAGAGTACTGGAGTGGGGTGCCATTGCCTTCTCTGAATCAATATGAGATAATGAGTATTAGAAATACAATAGTTTGAAATAAGCAACCCAGAGGATGAACTGAAAGCACAATAACTACAGACCAAGTATGAATTAGTGAGCTAGAACACAGAAAGAACTCTCCTAGAAGGCCATAGGAAAGGTATGAAAGAACATACAAGAGATAAAATTAAGAACAGGAGTAGAAGTATGAACATCTATATAATAAGAATCCTAGAAGGAAAGCAAAGACAAAATAAAAGGGAATAAATATTTGAAGAAACAGTGACACAAATTTCCTAGATATAGAAATACTCAAATCTTAGACTGAAAGGGTACATACAGCAGTGAATAGGAGAATTAAAGAAAAATCACAGCAAAGTATTACATAAAGATAATTAAGCCTATACTATTATAGATCAAGAGAAAAGTTTAAAAGTTTCCAGAAAGAAAAAGCACACTCCTCTAAAAGATTAGCACTGACATCAGATTACTTAACACTAATGCTAGACAGCGGAGTGTAAGTTTCCAAGAGAAAGTGAATAAAAAAGCTGTGAACCTAGAATTAATATTCAACAAATAAACTATTATTTAAATTAAAGGAAAAATAAAGAAATATTCAGCATACAAAATCTTAGGAAATTCACCACACAAAGATATTATATGAAAAAAGTTCTGAGGAAGAGAAAAAAATTCAGGAAGAAGCAAGCAAGCAAAATAAAGCAAGTAGAGCCTGGCATGGAACATAGTAATTACTGTAATATTAAGTAATCAGTGACTAAAAAGAAAATTAAAGAAAGGCAATCATAACAAAAATACCAGAGAAGATTCTTAGATTGGGTATGAAACAAATCTAGGGATGTGTGATTTACAAGAGACACATAGGACAAAAAGGATTCAGAATGGTTTCTAAAAGAGATATAACCAGGCAAACACAAACCAAAAGAAAGCTGGGTTAGTGACTTTAATGACAAAATACATTTAAGCCACTTTGTGGCACACTTGGTAAAGAATCCACCCGCAGTGCAGGAGTCCACCTGCAGTGAGGAGACCTGGATTCGAGTCCTAGGTTGGGAAGCTCCCCTAGAGAAGGAAATGACAACCCACTCCAATATTCTTGCCTGGGAAATCCCATGGACAGAGGAGCCTCACAGGCTACAGTCCATGGGGTTGCAAGAGCTGGACAGAACTTAGCACCTAAACCACCACCCCTCCATATATGTATACATATATTTGATATGTATATATTTTGCTATATACATATGTTGATATGTATATATTCTGCTATATACATATATTGATATGTATATATTTTGCTATATACCTGTGTATATACATAAACACACACACTGAAGAAGGCCATTCTCTTCAAGTAAAGAATATAACAGATCAAGTGACAGTGAAAGTGAATGTTGCTCAGTCGTGTCTGACTCTTTGCAACCCCATAGACTGTACAGTCCATGGAATTCTCCAGGCCAGAATACTGGAGTGGGTAGCCTTTCCCTTCTCCAGAGGATCTTCTCAAACCAGGGATTGAACCTAGGTTTCCAGCATTGCAGGCAGATTCTTTACCAGCTGAGCCACCAGGGAAGCTCAAGAATAATGGAGTGGGTAGCCTAACTCTCCTCCAGTGGATCTTCCCAACCAAGGAATCAGACTGGGGTCTCCTGCATCACAGGCAGATTCTTTACCAGCTGAGCTACCAGGCAAGCCCCATAACAGAACAAGACATTTTCATCTATATCTAGAAGGTGTGCATATTTGTAAAGCTTAATATGTATCATAGCTTGGGACACCGAAGTTTCAACAAATTCTTCATGAAAATCAGTTTTGTTTAGTCTTACTTTGGGCAGAAAGACAAGGAAGGGTGGCCATCTCAAAATAACACATATAAACTATCATGAGTACATAAATACTACATAAGAGAGCATGATGTATAACACCGGTTCTAAAAGTAAAATATTTTAAATCTAAGTTCTACAACAAAACAGTTGAATGAGCTTGGGTAATAATCCAACTTCTCTGAAGCTCAAATGGTTCACCTATGATGTACAGATTTTTTAACTCTTGTTTTACCTAACACATAGGGTGGCTGTGAAAAAATAAGCAAGATAAAATATATGAAAGTACACTATATATTGTAATATGCTATATAAATCTGTTATTGGATAGATATTTTAACACAAAAGTCTTTAAGAGTGGTTCCAAAAGGCTAAAACAAATTTTTTTTTTTTAGAAAGAGAGATAAGATTCAAGACATTGACAGAAGGATCTTGCAACAAATGGTATAAAGCCTGTCCTCTTTAGTGGTCTGTCTCTTGGGTTGTCCCTGTCATGACTTCATCAATATTTGTGCAACTCCTTTTGCCCTGTGCTGAAAGCAGACTTAATTCAATTATAGGTTTCAAAACTGATAAAATGGTCCTGAAGTGGAAAATGGGAAGAGATTATTGGCAAATGAATAAAGATTTGTATCGAACTAACACACAGGAGTACAGCAGGTCTTTTTTTAATCATTCCCTGTCTTAAATCTTCTGGGAACCATGAGTTTCCCTTCCCCTCATGCAGCACATCGATTTCTGAATTAGACTGCAATATTAAATAATTAATATACTTGCCATGATTGATGTTTTGCATTAGTTGAATATTAGGTTATCAATCAAAATCCACTTGGTTTAATGTAATAATATTGAAAAAGTGTCACGGGCTGTTCATCCAATTTGTAGTTGAGGCAGCACAGATAGTTATGTTGGCATAACACAAGGCTTTAAAGCAGGAAATGCAGTGGCTCAACATGTATGAGGCAGACATCTTGAAACTAACTGGGACAGGCTGAGGTTGTCCTAAATAAACCTTGTGACACTTGTCAGTGTTGATGTTAGGTCTCCTTCCAATAAGATGATGCCACGTATCAATCACACTATGGCAGACAAGAATAAAATTAAAATAAAGTTAATGATTTACCTTTGTGGTAAACAGATTTCATTATTCTGCCAAAGAAAGCATGCTCTAAGTCTAGAAATTCTTGCTATTATACAGCTTATCCTCTTAAGAAATTTCTAAACAAACAGACTGACTGTTTAGATCTCGTCTTACTAGGAAGGGATCAACACTTTTTAAAAAATGTGAGAACAAATTACACCAAAATGATCATTCGGGTTTTAAAATGGTCTAAGGGAATCTGGTCAAGCAGCCAAAATTAATAATAGTATTTATTTTAAAAAAACAACATTCCATTTGATGATGATATTCTCCTTTGCTTTCAATATTTTGCATCAAAACTGTAAACTACAAACCTGGAGAAACATTTTTAATCACTTGCTTCTCCTAGTAAATTTAACTCATCACTATTAAATCAATCTAAAATCTATTATGAATTGACTTATAAAAGCAATAGTTTATAATAAATTAAACGAAAGACATCCAAAAGAAAAGTAACTGCTTGGGTGGGAAGTAGAAAAGTAACAAAATAAAATATAAACCAGAACCATTTCAGAAAGCAAGCCAAAAATCAGTGAGCATCTATTACAAAATAGAAACTATAATACATGTAACTAAATAAACAGCATTAAAGTCTCATTTCATTCACCAAGAAATACAAGATTAAATGTATTTATAATCAGTAATGTACATGTATTAACCCACATAAAATATGCATATATACAATAATTGTAAAAAACAGTTTAACTTAAGTAATAAGGTTTTTATAGGTTTTTTGGTCGTGTACTAAGCATATTATCCACTTTTAAAAGATTATTATGCTGCAGTTTTCTACAGCTATAAGAAATAAGATCACAGGTAATTTTGTACTCTCACATAAACCAAAAATCTGTATGAGCTGGGTTTTTTTTTTCTTTTTATAATGGCAGTAAAGGTTTTTAAAAGCCTGAGTTATAAGTTATAAATATATCTACACCTCCTATCTCAAATAATAATTAACAACCTTTTTTACATGTATAAGACCTTTTCTGTTAGTATCAAATGTTATTAATGAAAAATCTGGTAATATTATAAATTTAAGAAAAACCTGGGTTCAAAATCCAACTCTACTACTTAACTAAATAACTTTGTCAGGATATATATCTTCTCTAATTTGCCATTCTTAAACTCATATAAAGGATTGAAGATAATAATTACTGGTTCAGTATGACAGATTAATGGACTGCATTTCACTTTCAAAATCAAGAAACATTTTTATAGATGTTACCTTTTTTAATCACTGTAAAATCTATTTCAATTGTTAATACTTACAAATGAAAGGCAGTCTACTTTTCAAATAAATACACAAAAAGAGCTTGGCCCAATGGACATCATCCAATAAAAGTGTCATCTATATCTTGACATAAGAAGTACATTCTTCTATCCTGATCTCTGAATGGAAGCAGAATTTAAAAGTACACTGAAAAAAGTAGGCAGAAATAATTTCTTAATAACCTAATTTTTTAAGTATTTTTAACCCCAGTAACAAAAATACAGAATATCACCAAGTTCCAAGAAGATCTTCCTGAAATTCTCAGAAAATTCTTAGTACTTTTCTCCTGATTGGAAAATACCTTGCAAATTAGTGGATCTAAGTATATATATTTTATATATAGGAGAAGGAAATGGCAACCCACTCCAGTATTCTTGCCTGGAAAATCCCAGGGAGGGAGGAACCTGGTAGGTTACACTCCATGGGGTCACAAAGAGTCGGACATGACTGAGCAACTTCACTTTCACTTTTCACTTTCACTTTTTCAAATATATATTCTTAGGTGACCAGATTGCATAATGGTTGTTTTCAGACATTTGTATTTTACAAGTAGTTGTTGATCTGGCCGATTATTATTTACAATAAATTTTGCTCTAGAGTTTATAAATCATTCACACAGACAAGTGTACTATGGTTACTGAATTTTATGTGTACTATTTTCTTTTTTAAATTATTTAATTAGTTTCACAAATATTACTGAGCATCCATTATATCAGGACAAGTTTAAAGTAAACATATTAAACAGCTGAGGACTTAGGACACACACACATACAGTTTATTCCAATAGGAAGCTGTAACACTTAAGTTGGTACATATTGTAAGTTACATTCATTCAGGTAAACAGTTTTGGGACGTCACAAAAAGGCCTACATGAGAAAGAAAAGAGGTTTAATATTTTCCAAGCTATTCTCTAAACAACAGTCTCAGATGAAGAAAAACTAAGAGAATTCATCACAAGTAGATCTGATATTTAAAAAAACTGCTTAAAAAAGTGTTTCAGACCAAGGGAAATTATACTAGAAAAAGAACTGAACATTGAGAATGAAGCAAGAGCAACTGAAATAATTTACTGAGTACCCTCATACTTTTCTTACGCTCCATGATAAATTCTAAGTGGATAATAAAAACAATAACAACAAAATAAACATTATCAACGAAAAGTATCTTGGATGTTTAATCCATAATGTCAAACCTAGGTGAATACATGAAATAGTTAACATCTAAGCCAGGCAAGGAAAATGCATGTGAACATGCTACCTATGTGCTATTTCCACATGCAGGCCTAAGGCTCCTAATGAGTGGCAATCCTCTTTCCCACTGAAACCAGATGTAGTTGAAGAATCATTCTTAACACTGTGCTCTAAGGAGTCACTGCCAATTGTCTGCAGTGAGCAAGTGAGACGCAACTTGTTTGCCACCACTCCCTTCAATCCATGTGCTTGACCTGGTTCAAGAGAAATTTAAAACAAGAAAACAGTCATGTGTGTTAGAGGGTTGGGAAATATTTCAAAGACAAGGGGTAATTTTAGCAGGATCCTGAAGGATTAATTTCATTTGAGCAAAGTGGGTAAGCAGAAAAGAGGCAGGAAAAGCAAGCCCAAAGGTCCCACGTGATCTGTTAGAGGTCAAGTAAGGAGAATAGCCTGCCCAGAATAGATGCAGGTTAAAAGGTTATATATTTCTTTTCATCTTTAATTTTAAGTAATTTTTACATGTAAGTTTTCAAGGGTATCATGTGCAATTGTGCGTGTTGCTCATTATGTGGGAGGAAAAAAAGAAAAACCAAATGGGGCAGTAGAAGCTAAAGGCTATGTGCCCCGGCCAAGCAGAGCATTCTGCTGTGGTACTGCATTCATCAGAAAGGACGGCTTTTCCGATTAAGCTCAAAGGTGCCATATGGACTAGCAGTCCCACAAATAACAATGATTATTATACAGAAATTCAAAATCACAGCTGCTTCTAATGAAGAAGAAAATAAAAATCACCTGACATCCTACCAACCAAGATAATACCTCAAACATGTTTTAGTTTTTCCCTCCCTTCTTATGTAAGCAAACAAATACACTTATTTTCTTACAAGTATGGAATAGTCATTGATTTATTATGTACTTACATAGCTTAAATTTTTTCATCACTTAATTATATACTACAGTTAAACAGCTCTTGAAGAATCAATAAATGTTTACATATAATATTTTTACTGTTTACATACTATTCTGTTCATAAAAATACAACAGGTTAACATATCCATTACTCTTAGAAACTTGCATTGTTTCTGATTTCTAATTCTAAATAAAATGAGGGTGTAAAAAAAGGATAATTGATCATGAGATTTAAAAATTATTTATTAATTTTATGTTATTTCTCTTGCAGGACTAGGGTAAGTAATTTATAAAAGGACAAATAAATCAGTATATTTCACCTCTAGTACTTAAGCCTAAATAAATTTATCTACTATATTTGTTAAATATTAATTTATATTTAAATATAGTTATCATGTATAATAAATACAATTAAATAAAATTTCTACTTTCAAGAAAGTTCATTATTATAAACTAATGTTCCAAAAGCTTCCTAAAAGCAATATCTACCTATATGTGTAAACAGTAAACAATTCTAAATAGAAGATAACAAACACATATAAGTACTGGCTCCAAAATCACTGCAGATGGTGACTGCAGCCATGAAATTAAAAGACGCTTACTCCTTGGAAGAAAAGTTATGACCAACCTAGAGAGCATATTCAAAAGCAGAGAAATTACTTTGCCAACAAAGGTCCGTCTAGCCAAGGCTATGGTTTTTCCAGTAGTCATGTATGGATGTGAGAGTTGGACTGTGAAGAAAGCTGAGCGCCAAAGAAGTGATTCTTTCAAACTGTGGTGTTGGAGAAGACTTTTGAGAGTCCCTTGGACTGCAAGGAGATCCAACCAGTCCATTCTAAAGTAGATCAGTCCTGAGTGTTCATTGGAAGGACTGATGCTAAAGCTGAAACTCCAATACTTTGGCCACCTCATGTGAAGAGTTGACTCATTGGAAAAGACTCTGATGCAGGGATGGATTGGGGGCAGGAGGAGAAGGGGACGACAGAGGATGAGATGGCTGGATGGCATCACCGACTCGATGGACATGAGTTTGAGTAAACTCCGGGAGCTGGTGATGGACAGGGAGGCCTGGCGGGCTGCAGTTCATGGGGTCGCAAAGAGTCGGACATGACTGAGTGACTGAACTGAACTGATTCTACTAACATCTTCAACTGTTAAAGTTAAGAGAAAATGCAACATATTTATTTTTCCTGAGAAAAGCAAACTTTCAATAACTCAGAAATTGATTATTCAATTATTAAAGTCGTTTGATGCTTTTTTTCTCTTCCCTCTGATGTTTTCCTTTGTAACCAGACTGACACTCTAAAAGGAAACAAAAAAACTAACGTATGATTTTAATCTGGTAAGCGCCTAATAGTGCTAGCAAATAAAACTACAGTATTAAACTCCTCAGCATACAATTCAAGATTCTCCTCAAATCAAACAATTTGCCATTTCCTTAAGACTTCTTTGCATTTCTTGGTACTCAAATCCTTGATCATTATTTATTAATAAGTAAACCGACCTTCTTAGTATATTCTGTCTAAGAAAATACTGACAGTATGTGCCTAGCACTGTACTAAGTGTTTTACATCAATTAGCTCATTGAAACCTATAAGGGTAACTTTATTATAAAAAGAGAGAAAATTATTACCCCTACTTTATAGATGAGATAACTGAGACTTAGGTGAAGGAGATCACATCATACACACTTCAGCTATTAAAAGGCAAATGTGCAACCAGGCACCCCAAGTTCACTGCCCAAAATTTAATCAAGAGATAATTTATTAGTATCTCTCTGTAAAAACAATAACCTTAACAATGAAACAAGATTTTGGTCTTCTCCTACTAGCACCATGACTGGGAAAGGAGATGCAAAGGAGTGAGGATTTAAATAAAAAGAACACTGACTCTTAATAACAGGATAATATATACCAGGCGCTAAGCCTTATCATTTACACTTGCAATCTCATTGAATTCTCACAATATTCACAAAAAGAAAAATCTATATAAATGGCTAACATTCAGGGAAATATTATAGTGCACAGATCTGCAAGATAAAAACCAAATGCCATTTTTCACCTAGGAAACAAGCAAAGATAAAAACAAATGACAATGTTTTTATTGTTGGCAAAGGTATGGGGAATCAGGACCCTAATGTGTTACTTATAAGAACAGAAAATAATACAAATTTTTCAGAGGAAAATAGGAAAATGTTTCATGTTTTCATTAATACACCTAAAGCCTTTGACCTGAAAGTTCTACATCTCTAGGCTTATCTCAATGTTGTATCCCAATGTAGTATCCCATTGTAGTAATACTGTGTAGTATTGTGCAGTATCCCAATGTTGTGTCCCAATGTAGAGTCATAAGAAACTAATCACTCCATTGTGTTTAACATAAGACAAAAAACAACGATGAAACAACAAATTTGGAATAAATTAAATGCCCATTAATTCCAAATTATGACAGAAAGCACAATAATATTCAAATAACAGAAAACTGCATAGTCATTAAAAATTATGATATAGTTGAGTATTTCCATGAAAATGTTCTTACGGTATACTGAGTTTTTAAAAAGAGACTATTACAGTATAGTATGATGTTAGAATTGTTTAAAAAAACTTTTATACATGCATGTGTACGAGTACATATGTATATGTATCTACATGTAACTAAGAGGTTATAAACTAAAATGTTAAGAATATTTAGCAGTTGGATTTTGACTGATTTTTATGTTCACTCTAATGCTTTGCTTATGTGTTTTCCAAAACTTCTTCCATCAAAATACATTGCTAAGTCGTTTCAGTCCTGTCCGACTCTGTGCGACCCCATTGACGGCAGCCCACCAGGCTCCCCCATCTCTGGGATTCTCCAGGCAAGAACACTGGAGTGGGTTGCCATTTCCTTCTCCAATGCGTGAAAGTAAAACGTGAAAGTGAAGTCGCTCAATCATGTCCGACTCTTCGCGACTCCATGGACGGCAGCCCATCAGGCTCCTCCGTCCATGGGATTTGCCAGGCAAGAGTACTGGAGTGGGGTGCCATTGCCTTCTCTGCAAAATACATTACTATTGCCTAATTTTTTAAACATTTTTTTTTGATGACTGTGGCTTTGTAGTAGAGCCTGAAGTCAGGCAAGTTGATTCCTCCAGTTCCATTCTTCTTTCTCAAGATTGCTTTGGCTATTGGCACAAAGACAGACATATAGATCAATGGAACAAAATAGAAAGCCCAGAGATAAATCCACACACATATGGACACCTTATCTTTGATAAAGGAGGCAAGAATATACAATGGAGTAAAGACAATCTCTTTAACAAGTGGTGCTGGGAAAACTGGTCAACCACTTGTAAAAGAATGAAACTAGATCACTTTCTAACACCGCACACAAAAATAAACTCAAAATGGATTAAAGATCTAAATGTAAGACCAGAAACTATAAAACTCCTAGAGGAGAATATAGGCAAAACACTCTCAGACATAAATCACAGCAGGATCCTCTATGATCCACCTCCCAGAATTCTGGAAATAAAAGCAAAAATAAACAAATGGGATCTAATTAAAATTAAAAGCTTCTGCACAACAAAGGAAAATATACACAAGGTGAAAAGACAGCCTTCTGAATGGGAGAAAATAGTAGCAAATGAAGCAACTGACAAACAACTAATCTCAAAAATATACAAGCAACTTATGCAGCTCAATTCCAGAAAAATAAACGACCCAATCAAAAAATGGGCCAAAGAACTAAATAGACATTTCTCCAAAGAAGACATATGGATGGCTAACAAACACATGAAAAGATGCTCAACATCACTCATTATCAGAGAAATGCAAATCAAAACCACAATGAGGTATCACTTCACACCAGTCAGAATGGCTGCGATCCAAAAATCTGCAAGCAATAAATGCTGGAGAGGGTGTGGAGAAAAGGGAACCCTCCTACACTGTTGGTGGGAATGCAAACTAGTACAGCCACTATGGAGAACAGTGTGGAGATTCCTTAAAAAATTGCAAATAGAACTACCTTATGACCCAGCAATCCCACTGCTGGGCATACACACCAAGGAAATCAGAATTGAAAGAGACACATGTACCCCAATGTTCATTGCAGCACTGTTTATAATAGCCAGGACATGGAAACAACCTAGATGTCCATCAGCAGATGAATGGATAAGAAAGCTGTGGTACATGTACACAATGGAGTATTACTCAGCCGTTAAAAAGAATTCATTTGAATCAGTTCTGATGAGATGGATGAAACTGGAGCCGATTATACAGAGTGAAGTAAGCCAGAAAGAAAAACACCAATACAGTATACTAACACATATATATGGAATTTAGAAAGATGGCAATGACGACCCTGTATGCAAGACAGGAAAAAAGACACAGCTGTGTATAACGGACTTTTGGACTCAGAGAGAGAGGGAGAGGGCGGGATGATTTGGGAGAATGGCATTCTATCATGTATACTATCATGTAAGAATTGAATCGCCAGTCTATGTCTGACGCAGGATACAGCATGCTTGGGGCTGGTGCATGGGGATGACCCACAGAGATGTTATGGGGAGGGAGGTGGGAGGGGGTTTCATGTTTGGGAACACATGTAAGAATTAAAGATTTTAAAATTAAAAAAAAAATTTAAAAAAATAAAAAAAAAATATTAAAAAAAAAAAAATAAATAAATAAACATTTTTTTTTAATCCTTAATGCAGCTCTATGGAGTAGTACATTATCCTCATTTTGTAAATAAGAGATCAGCATAGAGTAACTTACTTAAGGTAGGAGAGTAACTTCCTAAGATGGCCAAAATTGCTCTACTGAATCTAAAGCTCATTCTTTTACAACAGAAATGCTTTCTGCATTTCTTCTATTTTAGCTTCTACAGGTCTGTACTCAACCCACACCTTTCCTGTTCTCCACAGGTTTGAAAAAGATTCATAAATTATCTGTATATAAGCCTGTTACCTTCAGTGTTTGCTTTAAAGACTCAGTGTACATTTCTGTCCAACTTAAAACTCTCTACAGTGTTTAATACTAATTGAATCATTCTAAACTTGATACATGAATATATAAGATACAAGTGAATTAAATTTAGAGCTAGAAAATGTGAAACTGGAAATAGAGCTGAATGCATGAAATAAACAGAAAAGGTGAACCCTTCAATAATTGATCCAGATTGGTCCGAGTTCTGCCACATTCCCTTCCTTTCCACTTTGTCTATATTAGTTTTGCTTCCTATCACTTCACCAAGATTCCTCCAATACTCTTCGCCCTAATATCAATGTTTTCAAGCCCCAAGTTTGTCTCTCTCTGCTATATAATCTATCTGGCTAATAATTTTCTACTGCTATCCAAAATGTGCCTCTTCTCAGACCAGTCCATTATCATTTCCATGATTTTTTTTTTGTTCAAGCATTCATCTACCTAAAACAGTCTTCCTCTTCTTTGACACATCTTCAAATTCTATATATTTACTGTACAAGAACCAAACTCCCACTTCTACTACATTCACAACAACTTCTTACATTTCTAAACTTCTAGTCACTCCTTGCATTCAGTAAATATTGACTTAGACGGTAAAGAATCCACCTGCAATGCAAGAGACCTATGTTCGATCCCCGGGTTGGGAAGATATCCTGGAGGAGGGCATGGCAACTCACTCCAGTATTCTTGCCTGGAGAATTCCATGGAGAGGAGCCTGGTGGGCTACAGTCCACAGGGAAGCAAAGATTCGGACATGACTGAGCAACTAAGCACAGGAACTTCCAAGTACCCTAAATTGTGAATGTAATAATACATGTAAAGTGCTTAGCGGATTACTGTTAGCATATATTACTCATTATTATCAACATCATCAGATCCTTCATGAGCATTGCTCAGATCATTAAGATCAGAAGGATACAAAGCCACTCAGAGATACAATACTGAGAAGTTAGCTGGTCTCATGCACCAGCTAACTGACATGACTCCTGAAAACCATCCTGCACATACGCCTTATCGTGACACATGAAAACTACAAATACTCACATACAACACATATCCCCTTTGAACAGACAGAATATTAAATCTGTGGTTATCAAGGTCAACTGCACTGCCCTTATAGAAAACTTACTTTATGTGGCTTCCATGTCTGTATCCATTTCCCAAGTTCAGTATTTGTTCAAGTGAACCTTCTGCTTTGGTATCATATGAAGCTTTTGGATAAGTATAGATTCTTAGTATGCAATGTCAATCAAACTCTAACTTTCCCAAAACTATACATTAAAGATAAAAAATCTTTAGGTCTTCGGATATGGTTAACTAAAACAGTTTATTTACATATCACTGGTGTGCATGCGATTCACGGGGTCGCACAGAGTCTGACATGACTGAGCGACTGAACTGAACTGAGCTGAACATTAGCTAATATTCACAAAATTAGAACTGGAAGGTCTCACTGGAAAAGCAGAGAAGTAAATAGCCCAACAAAGTATTAGAAATGCTCTATCAGAAGTCTTATTTCACGAGTGTGTTTCTTGGGAGACTAAGACGATGAGGAAAAGGCAGAAGCTGTGGGTAGCAGAGTCTAGGAAATCTTTCATAGAGGTGATGATTGAGATGCCTTCAAACAAAGGCCATTGCAACCACAAGGGCTCTGGAATCAGCTCCTCTGGCTTTTTCAAGGACTTCAGTCCTTCACTTATTTTCTGTCTTTCTCCCACCCTGTACTGCTACTGTGGGGCAATCAGGGGTTAAGGTCGGGTTAAGGTAAGGGTTAGTGAGTTAGGACAATGAGTCAAACTGAAAGTAACAATCAAAGCTTCATTTTCTTACTGATAACAATGCAACCAAGAGTAAAAAAGGAGACTAATGTTACATTTTCCCCTCAAAGAACAGCATGGGTGATGGTCAGGTGGATGCACTGGGGTGGGCAGAGGGGTGGCGAGAAGAATGGTTGTCTCACTACTGAGAAGCCTGAAGCAAAAGGCTCTTGACTCTTTATGAACCAGTGAACCATGGGGAAAGAAAATGGGAAGGGCTAGGAATGGAAAAGTACTGAATCAAAGTGCAGAAAAGTATTTCAGATCCCAAATAAGGACTCTGAATCAAAGCACCCAGTCTGGGAACAACAGTGCTTAATGGTTGGGTCTAAAAGACTGGACTTCCCTGGTGGCTCAGATGGTGAAGGGTCTGCTTGTAATGGGAGACACAGAATTCTGGCCTGGAATTGGACTCCTCAGCTACCATGCTACTTACTTCTCTGCTTCCCAGTCAAACCTTTTGAAAAACTACATAGACACTAAGTCTCCACACTCCTACTTCCTATCACATCCAAAATTTTCTCTTCCTAAAGTCGTTGGTGGTGTCTCCATGTTACCAAGTCCAAATGCCATTGTATCATCCTTGTCTTTATATCCTTCTCAGGAACATCTGAAACTGCTGAACACTCCTTCCTGCACACCCTCTGCTCATTTGCCTTCTGTGATACTGCATCATTCAGGTTTTAAACCTTTTTTGAAAAAATGACTCGTTTCCTTTGTAGGTTCATGTCCCTTTCTCCAGCCATCAAAGGTTAGAGCTCCTCAAGGTTTGGTCCTATGCCCTCATCTTGTTCTATATTTTCTTCTCAACCAATCTTGCTCTCAGAATTAATAGCAACCTACAGGTAAATAACAACAAGCACAGTCTTCAGAAGTTTCAGATTCATTTATCCAAATGTCTATTTGACATTTCTATTTGGATGTCTCAAAAATCAAAACCAAAAATTTATATTCAATAGGCCCAAAACTGAGCTCTTAAGTTCAAATCTGATTTTTTTCAGTATTTCATTAATTCAAAAAGGAGTCCCAACATTTGTTCTCAAGCCAAAAACCTAAGAATCAAACCTCTTTATTTTCTTCTCTCCCTACATAGACAATCTGTCACTAAGTTCTATTGATTCTGCCTCCTTAGTAACCACAGAAACTATTTATCTGTACCTACCAATTGCTACCATCCTAGTCCAGCTACCACCACCCTTGGCCTCATCTGTTTTAATACCCTCCTAATTATTTTCCTCACTTCTACCATTGTTTTCCTCCCATCCACCTATCCCAAAAGAGACAGTTCAATCATGTAAAAACGGATCACATCATTTCCCTGCTCAAAACTCTTCAATGCCTTTCTGCTGAAGTCATCGTGATTTGGCCCTCCTGCTTACATCATTTAGTCATTCATCATTACTGAGTGGAACCTTTGGGTCAAATTCTCTGCTGTAAAATTCTCGTATCAGGGATACAATAATGAACATAGCAGATAGCAAGGGTTGCAAAGAACTTATAGATAGGTGCGAAACACATACAACTTTTGTACAAATATATAAGGTAGTAACTGTCAATGTATAACATTTAAATGTACTGTGAAGAAATAACACAGGAATGTATAAGACAGAATAACAGGAATATAAGATACAGTTTAGAAAGCCAGGGAATTCTTCCTTCATTTTATTTCACTGTTATGCTCACTCACTGTCAAGCCCTTATTCAGTCTATTTCTCATGCATTTTAAGCCACCCAGAATCTGAATACTATTCCAACTTAGGTGAGCTTTGAATTCAAAGTAATCCAAATATATTGAGATGGGGATTATTCTAGGAACTTTGATCAAGAGTAAAGTAAAGACAAGAATAGAAAGATTATTCTAGGTAACATCAGCAATGGTATTATAAGCCCAGTGGCAGCAATGCTGGTAGTGATGGTGGTGTCGATGTCTGTATATTAGGTCCACTGATACCATGAATAGCTGTCTTAACTTCTGATCATTTCGTAACTTGGTTTCCAGAGTTTCACTGATTACAGAAGCTATCCAATAGTCCTACATAGTCTATGTTTATTTTTTTACTTTTAGCCTTTTCTAATAAAATCTAAGCTGAGTGAGGGCAATTTACATGTACACAGGAGGAAATAATATGTGATAAGTCCTAGAGCCTTGAAATAGCCTTGAATGTAAGAAAGATTTTTGTTTTCTCTAGTTCATATAAAGTGAAAATACAAAAGAAGAGTCTTTTAGGAGTTACTTTCTTACCACAAGTGGTTTTATATTCACATGTATAAAATAAAGATAACACTGAATTCATAAGCACTTTCCATCAAATATTTAATATAGTGTCTGTGGGCCTATAGAGAATTTAAAGAATCGCCAACTATTCTCTTGAGCTGAAAGTCCAAATCAGGGGTCTGCAAACTGTGGTGCATGGACCACATTCACACTGCCACCTGTTTGTGTGCAGCACATTAGAATAATTTTTATATTCTTAAATGATTAAGAAAAATAAAAATATTTTGTGATATGTGAAAAGTATTAAAGTTCAAATTTTAGTGTCAATTTTAAAGTTTTGTTGGGACTCAACTACACTCATTCTTGTACCTATTTTTATAGCTGCTCTAGTGCTACAACAACTGTTCAGTTGTCACAACAGAGATCACATGTGGCACTTTCACTGGTTTGCACTGCAGCTCAGAGCACAAAAATCACAGTGATTCAGTACAACTCAACAGAGTTTCAAGAGCTTCATAAATTGCTGTAATGTGACATTTAAATTTTGTTTTAATACCAGTATATACCAATCATGTCAAAACTAGAAAAGAAGAGAGAGGGGGACTTCAAATGACATGCTTGTTAGGCACAATGCACTATAGATTATTTTATCCAATTAAATGGCAATGCATTGCATTTATTATACAATGACTATATAGTTGTGCTGAATGAATACAATACAGGTTGACACTACCAAACTAAGCAGCCTTCAGGATATTTCCAACATACAGGAAAGCAAGAGTAAAAAAAAAATGAGAAAATTTTAAATGGAAGGACTCATCATGGCAGTTTCTTCACAAAAATAAAAAATACAAATGGGTTTCTTAGTGGTGTATTTGTTCACCAATAAATGAAAACCATTTAACACAGAGTTGATTAAATCATATTTGGCTGCAGCAGGCAAAGGAATGTGTCTGGAGAAAATAAACTTGTTAAAACTATTAGCCTTTCAGCAAGAAAAGTTGCTTGAAAGTTGAGGACATAGGGAGTATCATCAATAATCAAAGACAAGGCAAATAATTTTGAGTAGTTTTCCTTGGCACTTGATGAATCCACAGATGTTAGTGATAATGCTCAGCGTTGTTTATTTGAGGAGTCAGACATGAATCTGAAGTGACTGAAGAATTACAGCCTCTGTGAGAAGTCTACGTAGAACATGAAAATATTTTCAAGAAAATTGGGAAAACACTAATTCAGTACAACCTGATATGGAATCTACTAAGATATGTTACACAGGATGGTGGTTAAAATATGCACAGAACCAAAAGAGGCTTAGTTAGACAAATTTACAAAGCTTGTAAAAATGTAAGCATATGTGAAAATTTAAAGCCTATGATTACTCACTGTATTACTGATGAGCAAATATTAACACTTTGTGAAAATATTTGAATGTATCATGTATTACTGAACAGGGAGTGTCAACAGAGAATCTCATTTACTTTTGTGGACTTGCCCATTTTTGACAGAAATAGAAGCTAAATATCCTGACTGCTCTAATACATACAGCACTTTGGGCTTCCCTGGTGGCTCAGACAGTAAAGAATCCGCCTGTAATGATAGAGACCTGGGTTTGATCCTCGGGTTGGGAAGATCCTCTGGAGGAGGGAACCCACTCCAGTATTCTTGCCTGGAGAATCCCCATGGGCAAAGGAGCCTGGCGGGCTACAGTCCATGGGGTCACAAAGAGTCAGACACAACTGAGCAACACAGCACACAGCACATACAGCACTATAATGTCTTAACAACGGTAAAGTTTTATTGTGATTCTTCATAAGAAAGGTCAAGGTTAAAATTTTTATAAATGAAAAGAACTACCCTCAACCACTTGTACTGAATACTGAACAGCAATGGAAATTAGCTTTAGGTGAGGAGTTAATATTGGAGAAGGCAATGGCAACCCACTCCAGCGTTCGTGCCTGGAGAATCCCAGGACAGGGGAGCCTGGTGGGCTGCCATCTATGGGATCGCACAGAGTCGGACACGACTAAAGCGACTCAGCAGCAGCAGAGGAGTTAAAAACATTTTCTAATGAATTCAATCAAAAATTAAAAGGCAACACAATCAGTTAAGTCACTCAGTTGCGAGTGTTAGGCCTCTTTGCAACCCCATGACTACAGCAGGCCAGGCAACACAATGCTTACATGCAAAACTTATATTGCATTAAAGTCAGTTCAAAAACAACTAACAGGATTTCCCTGGTGGTAGGGTGGATAGGAATCTGCCTGCCAATACAGAGGACATGGGATCATTCCCTGGTCTGGGAGGATTCCACATACCACAGAGCAACTAAAGCCTGTGGGCCACAACTACTGAGTCCAAAAGCCGCAACTACTGAAGCCCGTGCACCTAGAGCTCATGCCCTGCAACAAGAGAAGCCACTGTAATAGAAGCCTGTGCACCACCCTAGCAATGCCCGCGTGTAGCAATAAAGACCCAGCACAACCAAAAATAAATAAATACAAACAAAAACAATTTACACTGTTTGGGTCACAAAATAATGTCAAGCTGCTTTATATAGTTCCCATCCTGTCAAAATTAAAACATAAGCAAGATCTCCATTCCCACATATCTTTCAAGGAATATATTTTCCAAGCTCAAATTACAGTTCTACTAGTATTTTTCCAATCTCAATGCAAGTGCAAAGAAAGCTTCCATACTTCCAAACCCATTCATGTGTGCAACTGAGGAGCGTCCCCTCAAAGTAAAAATGATTAGTCTTCAGTGTAATAACTACAAGGCAAACATCAAGAAAAGAATCTAATAGATTTTTAATATAAGTATTCCAAGGAATTACAATGTTCAATTAAAATCATGTGTTCATGGATTATGATCACTACTCAGTAGTACTAATCTGTGAAAAAAAATTTCAAAGATGAACTATTTTTAAAAATCTCATTACAAATCAGGATTAATGGATGAATGTTTGTAAACACATTTGACAACAGAGAATACTAACTTTGAACCTCAATTAAGTGAAATATTTTCCCTGAAGAATTCCATTCTTCATATTTACACACTTGTATTACCAAAAAATCTGCTAAATAACTGTATTTCACATTTGGAAACAGAATTGTAGATTTTATCATCCTTATTATATAAATAGTAACATAATATCCTCAATTTTGCCTCCTCCCCACAAAGCCCAAAATTTTTACTATCTGACCCTTTACAGAAAGAGTCTGCTGACTCCTGATTTAAATCACTTGAATTCTACCTGTATTCAAGCTATTGATCCATATGAAGTTACTATGATTTTGGGAAACTGAAGGATGGGCCGACAGAGGTAAATTATGCTTTATTGTCTTCTTATTATTTTGATTCATGATAATCATTGACAGCATCACTGACAATGAACAGAGTCTCAGAACCCAAACTGCAAAGGACAGATACAAATTAAGAAAGGAAGAGTCAACAAAATATGGGGAGATAAATTTAAAAGTTCAGAACTTAGCTTCTCCTATCTGCTTTTATTCTACCTTACATTAAAAAAATAATAAGAATTTTCTTAATTTTACAAAATATACTAGCTGAAAAAACTAAACAAAAGAATAACCAAAAAATGAAATAAAAACAAAAGAAATAACTGTAAAGACCACACTGAAAGATAGAAACTTTACCATGAAAACAATTCAACTCTACAAAATGAGAGTTGGAGAAAGGAAGAGTAACATGAAAAAAGATAAATGTCAATTACTCCATCTAAAAACTGAACTTAGCATAATCAGTAAGAAACATTCTAGTACACTGGGGGAAAATGGCATTTCCTTCATTAATTAAAGATAGGTTAGTATAACATTGAATAATCAGTTTTATAGGTATTACATTTTTATAAAGCAGGACTAAATAAAATCATAAAAACATTTTCAGGAATTCATCTAGCCTCCAAATTCATAATTCTAAACATTAAGAAAGTATTTAAATTGCAAGCAATATAGGGCTATTGTCTACTGTAGGGCAAGTAAATAAAATTCTTAAAAGATGTAAATACTATAAAATAGTTTAAAGATTCAAATAGGGCAACACTGAAATAGCATTCTGAATATTTCAAATCTTGTCACTTTATAGGTTCACAACTAACGTTAAAAATTTTAACATTTAAATCTGTATCAGGTTATCATATTTTACAAGATGACATGTAAATAAGGTGATGAACCACATATCCTCCTTTGCCTGGGAAAGTTCTGATTTCTCATATCCTGATTGAACTGTTAACAGCATTCTTAGTGTCAAAGTCAGGACAATATATTAAATGGTCATCCTTTATATAAAGAAATGTCAAACTTAGACATATCATAAAAACATAATACACCAAACATACCTGGATCAACCCAACTATCCTGAAAGATGGAGGGGAGGGGAGTAGAGGAAGAGAGAATGGAATTTGTGATAAGAGAATGAAGATGAAATATTTAGAAATAGTCCTGCTTTCTTCTTAATTGATTCCAAACAGTTTCCCTTCAAGACTATCATCTTATAACTCGAAAACAGTAGGCTCTGGTAAACACTTACTTAGTTTGGTGATGTTTACCAATATACTTAATCATATCTTTAAAAGACTGGCATTTTGATAAAAGTTCTCAACAGATCATATTAACATGATATATGTTATAAATGCCTGCAGTTCCTATTTTATGAAACACGCCGCAGTGCCAATGTTTACACTGGAAAGTCAACAGCGTAAAATGGGGAATAATTTATTCTTAAGTTCCATATTTTATTCAGATTTGTGCAGAACAAAATGTAATTGTTCACAAAGAAAAATACTTATAGAACTTTATTATTTTTCTTTTTTTTGTAAATTTTTTATTTTTACTTTATTTTACTCTACAATACTGTATTGGTTTTGCCATACATTGACATGAATCCACCACGATTTTTGCAATCCCAAACATGAACCCCCCTCCCACCTCCCTCCCCACAACATCCCTCTGGGTCATCCCCGTGCACCAGCCCCAAGCATGCTGTATCCTGCATCGGACATAGACTGGCGATTCGATTCTTACATGATAGTATACATGTTTCAATGCCATTCTCCCAAATCATCCCACCCTCTCCCTCTCCCTCTGAGGCCAAAAGTCCGCTATATACAGCTGTGCCTTTTTTGCTGTCTTGCATACAGGGTCATCATTGCCGTCTTTCTAAATTCCATATATGTTGTTAGTATACTGCATTGGTGTTTTTCTTTCTGGCTTACTTCACTCTGTATAATCGGCTCCAGTTTCATCCATCTCATCAGAACTGATTCAAATGTATTCTTTTTAACGGCTGAGTAATACTCCATTGTGTATATGTACCACAGCTTTCTTATCCATTCATCTGCTGATGGACATCTAGGTTGTTTCCATGTCCTGGCTATCATAAACAGTGCTGCGATGAACATTGGGGTACATGTGTCTCTTTCAATTCTGGTTTCCTTGGTGTGTATTGGGATCCCAGCAGTGGGATTGCTGGGTCATATGGCAGTTCTATAAATTTTCAATCTTCAAGCAATAATTTAAAGATATTTAACTTAAAACTCCACAAGAATATGATTGTATGTGTATATATGTCAATGAAGACATTTCTGGATGGAAAATGCATGTTACCTAGATGGGGGGGAAGGCTACATTAACTACTACATTTATATTAAATGGAATATACATGTTTTAAGTATATTAATTATTCAATAATAAAAACTATCTGGACAAGAAAAATAATGTTTCAGATTAATAAGTTATATATTAAAAATGCACTAAAATCACAAAATTTATTTAAGATGATTAAATATAAACATAAATAGTATAACTTTGTAGATAAAACACAAAAACCCTCACATTGATTTTTAACCAATATAAGAGGAGGAAAAAACACACCAAAAAAAACTTTTATTTTTAACTCTGAATTCTCAAAATCTATTACTCATGGTTACCTGAGAGAATGTCTCTGCTCTTAGAATGTGTGTACTAGAGTATTTATGGGGAACAATGTTTCCAATATATTCTCTTTTGGTTCAAAAAAATATATACATTTATAAATATGTGTGCAGAGAAAGGAGGAAGGAAGAGGAGGGAGGGAGGGGTGATAAGGAAATACAAATGGTAAACAACTGGTGAATTTGGGCAAAGAGTACATGGGAGTTTCTTGTACTATTCTTGAAACCTCTACAACTATGAACTTATATCAAAATAAAAAATAAAAAAGCTAATTGAATTACATTTAGCCAAAAGTTACGTTTGTATTAACCACACTATTCTATTTGTAAATTTCTACCCCTTAAAAGCCAATAAATGCTTCTCTTTCACCCAATTACTACCTTACTTAAATTAATCAAACTTAATTCTGATAAAAACAATAGTCAAACAAATTTTTGAAAAATATAAGATTAAAAACTTCTACACAAAGCATAAACTCCAAGAGAAAAGATGCAAATAAAATGACTATCATAATCTTTTGTTTTTTATTTGCAAGTATAAAACCAAAGAAAAACAAAAGCCTGGAACATGGCATCTGTCATATCAGAATATAAAAAGATGATCCTGGCACAAAATGAAAAAGCTCTAATTCATTTGCAAATCAAGCCTGCCGGTTCCATTTCAAGCTGGCGGTAACTGTCAAGAGTTAACAAGATAATCACTTTCAATCCTGCCTTCAATGGTACATTACACTGTTATTCCATTCAATAAGGCCGTTCTTTGGGGCACTAGATGAATGGTTTTCATTTCTAACTCACACAAAAAGTTGTGCGGGGGAAAAATCCACGGGGCTTAAGAAAGAAATCCCTTTATGGGCATTTATCTGCGGTACTTGCTTTTAGGCAAAATGAGATATTTTGAAACATCAGTGTCCATTCACTTCCTCTATTCCTTTAGGCCCTTAATCCATTAAAAAAAAACACACAAAAAAAAACTGGCATATGAGCAAAGTGCAAAACCAGTTTCATTTTCTAAATTATCAATGCACACTACACAAAAATTCTCTATTAAAATGATTCTAGGCAAATATAATGCTATTCAACACAAAAGCCTAATATTAAGCAATCTTCCTATCACATAGTGACTGACATCACTTTCCTGGATTACTCACCTATATGTTAGATGAAATGCAGGTGCTTAAAATTTCTTATTTCCTTGTATTTTACTTACAGTGACATGCACTCCTAAAAAGGATAATTAAAGCAAAAATAACCATTCCAGATGATTCCTATTTCAATGAAAATGACTTTCAACTAAGTGTATCTTTGTATCCTTATAATGTACTTAGCAAAAGGCATTATAAAATTTTTTACTATTTCATAGTTTAACTTATTTTCTGACAAATGTAGTAAAGGTACCTGTAAATGTTTTTGCAAAAATATAGAAAATGCATAAAAAATGTATTTTGCTTTCAATTAAAGAAAAATACAGAATACAAGGACTGAAGGGCACCTACTGCTAACAGACAATTAGGTCATCTTCAAACTAGTGTACATGAGTAAAAGGACATTAAAATCTCTTCCTTGGCTGTTTATGCTATAATACCTAACATCTATCAATTTCATCCAGTGTCAAAGTGTAAATTTATAAGAACCATCTGCATATGAATTACAACTTATTATTCAGGACTATTGAGCACTAACAATTAATCTTTCTCCACCCACCTCCTCATTTCAGGAAATAATATTGCTACATATTTCTATGTAAATCAAAATCTACAGCCAAAACTTTTCATCCTTTTATAATCCCTAATTATCAAGGGTAAATTTGGATTTTTAAAACTCATATGTTTACAAATGTTTAAAGCCCTTCTAAAATCATTATTTCTAAAACATTTCAGTTATATTGTATCCAAAGGCTTTAAGAAGTTAGAACACTCATATTTACGACTGCAAAGACTACACACTTAAATTTTAAAATTCAGAAGACTTCATGAATTAAAGCAACACGAGGATAATCCTTTTATACCAAGGGAGAAATATTCTAACTAGGCACCTTTCTGTAGCAGCACAAGTTCATCGATTCTTCCAAACTCTGCTCTGACCAATTGTTTTGCCTCAGAAAAGGAGAAAACCATCCCTACCCTTGAAATAAATAAGAAAAAGTAGAACAAAATATTTATAGGAAAGTAATTTTGAAACTCTGACATTCTCAAATAGACCTGTTCAGTAATATTTAAACTTTAAAATAGTATGTAAATTAAAATTTGTCATTATGAAAAAATTATCGTGAATCTATATATTTTATAAAGTTTTTTAAAAATTTAAGCTACATAAGAAAAATAAGGTATTTAAACCATAAATGGCTTGTGTTGAACCCACTATACAAAGAAAAACTTATATGATATTCTAAAATGACTATTTAGCTGAGCAAATTTTATTATTCCAAATTTTAAAAACATAGTAACAGGTATATTACATACAGTAAGTCAATAGTGAGTATTTCTCAATAAATTTTTATGACTGAAATTTTTATTCATGATTTTATGGAAAATTGTATGCATTATTACAATGTGGAATTTAAAAAACCAACTGGAGACAATACTGGAAGTTCCTAAAGAATTCTACAAACACAAGGCTATCTGCAGAGCTCAACTTTTCTTACAGCCTACCATTGTGAGTCAGTCCTCATACAGACTGAGGACACTAGGGTCTCCCTATCACTGGGGTGCCTTATCCGTTTTTTTTGAGTTCCAGGACCTTTATTAAATCAGGAGGTAGAATGATCTTTCAGCTTCAAGCAGCCCTGCTGCAGCTCCTTCCCTCATTAGATCCCTGAGGTTAACTCTAAGCAAACACAGCAGCAAAGCCAGCAGGGAGTATGAGGCATCTCCTACACATCAACTACCAGAACAAAGAGGAACACCACAAGCCTAGCACAAAAGCTTCCTGGAAAAATACGCACAGGTACCAACAAGCAACCTGGTGTCCAAAATTATGTATGTGGCGATCCTTTACTTACACTAACATCTGACAACAAGGATAGGCGCGGACTGTAGCTCAGATCATGAACGCCTTACTGCAAAATTCAGACTTAAATTGAAGAAAGTGGGGAAAACAAATAGATCGTTCAGGTATGACCTAAATCAAATCCCTTATGATCATACAATGAAAGTGACAAATAGATTCACGGAATTAGATCTACTGATGGACAGAGTGCCTGAAGAACTATGGATGCAGACAGTGTACATAACATTGTACAGGAGACAGTGATCAAGACTATCCCCAAGAAAAAGAAATGCAATAAGGCAAAATGGTTGTCTGAAGGTGCCTTAAAAATAGCTGAGAAAAGAAGAGAAGCTAAAGCCAAAGGAAAAGGAAAGATATACCTATTTGAATGCAGAGTTTCAAAGAACAGCAAGGAGAGATAAAAAAGCCTTCCTCAGTGATCAATGTAAAGAAATAGAGGAAAATAATACAAAGGGAAATGGTATGAACCTAACAGAAGCAGAAGATATCAAGAAGAGGTGGCAAGAATACACAAAAGAACTGTACAAAAAACATCTTCACAAACCCAGATAAACACGATGGTGTGATCACTCACCTAGAGCCAGACATCCTGGAATGTGAAGTCAAGTGGGCCTTAGAAAGCATCACTACGAACAAAGCTAGTGGAGGTGATGGAATTCCAGTTAAGCTATTTCAAATCCTGAAAGATGATGCTGTGAAAGTGCTGAACTCAATATGCCAGCAAATTTGGAAAACTCAGCAGTGGCCATAGGACTGGAAAAGGTCAGTTTTCATTCCAATCCCAAAGAAAGGCAATGCCAAAGAATGCTCAAACTACTGCACAATTGCATTCATCTCACACTCTAGCAAAATAACGCTTAAAATTCTCCAAGCCAGGCTTTAACAGTACATGATCCATGAACTTTCAGACGTTGAAGCTGGATTTAGAAAAGGCAGAGGAACCAGAGATCAAATTGCCAACAGCCGTTGAATCATCGAGAAAGCAAGAGAGATCTAGAAAAACATCTACTCCTGCTTTATTGACTATGCCAAAGCCTTTGACTATGTGGATAACCACAAACTGTGGAAAATTCTGAAAGAGATGGGAATACCAGACCACCTGACTTGCCTCTTAAGAAATCTGTGTGCAGGTCAAGAAGCAACAGTTAGAACTGGACATGGAACAACAGACTGGTTCAAATCGGGAAAGGAGTATGTCAAAGTTGTATAGTGTCACTCTGCTTATTTAACTTCTATGCAGAGTACATCATGCAAAATGCCAGGCTAGATGAAGCACAAGCTGGAATCAAGATTGCCAGGAGAAATATCAATAACCTCAGATATGCAGATGACACCACCCTTATGGCAGAGAGTGAAGAAGAACTAAAGAGCCTCTTGATGAAAGTGAAAGAGGAGAGTGAAAAAGTCGGCTTAAAACTCAACATCAGAAAACTAAGATATGGTCCCGTCACTTCATGGCAAATAGATAGGAAAATAATGTAAACGGTGACAGACTTTACTTTTGGGGACTCCTAGATCACTGCAATGGTAACTGCAGCCATGAAATTAAAAGATGCCTGCTCCTTGGAAGAAAAGCTTTGACCAACCTAGACAACATATTAAAAAGCAGAGTCATTACTTTGCCAACAAAGGTCCATCTAGTCAAAGCTATGGTTTTTCCAGTAGTCATGTATGGATGTGAGAGCTGGACTATAAAGAAAGCTGAGTGCTGAAAAATTGATGCTTTTGAACTGTGGTGTTGGAGAAGACTCTTGAGAGTTCCTTGGACAGCAAAGAGATCGAACCAGTCAATCCTAAAGGAAATCAGTCCTGAATATTCATTGGAAGGACTGATGCTGAAGCTGAGACTCCAATACTTTGGCCACCTGCTGTGAAGAACTGACTCACTGGAAAAGACCCTGATGCTGGGAAAGATTGAAGGTGAGAGGAGAAGGGGATGATATAAGATGAGACAGTTGGATGGTATCACCGACTCAATGGACATGAGTTGTGAATAAGTTCCAGGAGTTGGTGATGGACAGGGCATGCTGCACTTGATGGAGTCACAAAGAGTCTGACATGACTGAGTGACTGAATTGAACTGAACTTTTTGGTGTCAAGTGTGATGGGTAACTTTTATTGCTTTTCTTCCTGTGCTCAATAACTGATAATATTTTATGATGAACATATATATTAAGGAAAAATATTTAAAGAAAAAAGTTTTTGTACTTTAAAATAGTGAAATCTCTGTAATAAAAAAAAAATCAACCACAAAAATTAACTCCTCAATATCCCAGATAGCAAAACTTTTACTGCAATTGTTCTAAATTTATATACACTCACATCAGCACAGAAATCTATACATAAAAACTACTGAAACACTTAGCAAATAAAGGTTTCTTGAGGTGGAAACATAAAATAATCTTCAGCCAAAATTGTGAGCCCATCAATTCGAGAGCTATTGACTTATGCTGTATGTACTGTCACCTCATTTGTGTCCTTCTCTTTGTAACCCTATGAAGTATAGCCCACCAGGTTCCTCTGTCCATGGGATTCTCTGGGCAAGAATATTTGAGTGGGTTGACCTGCCGTCCTCCAGGGGAGCTTCCTGACCCATAGGTCAAACACACATCTCTTCTGTCTCCTGCATTGGCAGGGAGGTTCTTTACCATTAGTGCCACCTGGGAAGCCCCCTGACTCATAATTGTGAATGAAAGGTAAATATCTGAGAGATTACATTTTCAATTTTTAAAAATGCTAAATATACTATGATTAATAAAATGGTCTTTGAAGAATTCTACGCATTAAAAAGGCACTGGTGACCCACTCCAGTACTCTTGCTGGAAAATCCCATGGATGGAGGAGCCTGGTAGGCTGCAGTCCATGGGGTCGCTAAGAGTCGGACATGACTGAGCAACTTCACTTTGACTTTTCACTTTCATGCATTGGAGACGGAAATGGCAACCCACTCCAGTGTTCTTGCCTGGAGAATCCCAGGGACGGGGGAGCCAGGTGGGCTGCCATCTATGGGGTCGCACAGGGTCGGACACGACTGACACAATGCAGAAGCAGTAGGATGCATTAAAAAACTATCAGTAATAGATATACAAGTTAAAATTTAAACATAAAAATTCTCTCAAGTCAAAGAACTTTTATTTTAAAAGTTTTGTTATAATGCAATTTTATGGTTAAAATTAAGAGCACTTCTGATAAAAGTTAAGAAATACATGGTGGAACAAAATTTCCAACAGATAAAATTTGTAAACACCGAACAACATAGAAAAAATAATAATTCAGGGACACTGTACAAAATCCAAAAAGCCACTTTTCAAAACTGTCACCATTCCATGGCTTTCTGGTATGAGGGTACTCCTGTTCATCACAGCAGTAACAGGAGAAACTCAATGGTAGAAAACAACCACCTTGTTGGATCATGGTATTAGAATAAGAGGTCAAGTCTGAAAGAGTACAGGAAATTTAAAGGGGGAAATGTTGGCACTAAGAGAATCACAAAAGGAGTATGACCCAAATATAAATATAAATTCTGCCTGAATCTCAGGCTGATAGCTCAACATCATAGAGTTGGGGAAAATTTTCAGGAAGTCAAGTAAAGCATTACTCATAGACTAGAGAGCTATGTATTAGATGCCTTTTACAACGGAATGCATGCCCATATATGCTATGGACTGAGTGTGGCCTCAGAAAACTCGTATGTTGAAGCCCTGATTGCCAATGTGATTGTCTCTGGAGGTGGGGCCTTTGGGAGGCGATTAGGTTTAGATGCCGTCATGAGAATAGATTCTCTGTAACTGAATTACTGCGTTTGTAACATGATTAAGATACCATAGCCCTTCCTTCGGAGAGGGCAATGGCACCCCACTCCAGCACTCCTGCCTGGAAAATCCCATGGATGGAGGAGCCTGGTGGGCTGCAGTCCATGAGGTCGCTAGAGTCGTACACAAATGAGCAACTTCACTTTCATTTTTCACTTTCATTCATTGGAGAAGGAAATGGCAACCCACTCCAGTGTTCTTGCCTTGAGAATCCCAGGGATAGGGTAGCCTGGTGGGCTGCCATCTATGGGGTCTCACAGAGTCAGGCACGACTGAAGCAACTTAGCAGCAACAGCCCTTCCTTACCATGTGAAGCAACAGAAAGAAGGCAGCCATCAACAAATCAAAACAGGTGTTCTCATCCACCCATTAACCATGCTGGCACTTTGATATCATACTTCTCAGTCTCTAGAATTGTGAGATATAAATGTTTCTTGTTTAAGTCAACCTGTGGTATTTTGTTATAGCACTTAGAAGCAGTTAAGTCAGTGTACATCTCTGCTGGAAGAAAAGGAAGCAGAATGTACTTGAAGTACCTAAGTATAGGGAATCATTCATAGAAGAAAAGCAGACAAGATTAGCTCTATCTCAATCTAAATTCCTGGCTGACAACCAAGGAACAAAATAGACCACCCCAACTACCTCAAAGAGTCACACTAAAAAAGCAGCAGTGGGAAATCATAACAACATAGCTATATCAGAAACTGCCTAGAGAAAGGGAGAGTAATTTTGTAGTTTCAGGTGAGAAAAGTACAAAAACAAAACAATACTAAATAAAACAATAATCCCCAAAAGAACACAGCTGAATCGAACTGCATCTAGAGTGGCTATGATGTTTAAGCTTTAAGTAAAAATAAACAAACATGCAAACAAACAATTAATTGTGAATCAGGGCTTTTCTGGTGGCTTAGTGGTAAAGAATCTATCTGCCAACGTAGAAGACACAGGTTTGATACCTGGGTTGGGAAGATGCTCTGGAGAAGGAAATGACAACCAACTCCAGTATTCTTGCCTGGGAAATTCCACGGACAGAGGACCGTGGTGGGCTACAGTCCACACAGTAGCAAGAGTCAGACACTACTTAATGACTAGACAATAACAATGTATAAGACAAAAATAAATAGACACTATGAATAAATCAGGTATTAATTCTAGCAAACAGGCGAGACAACCCAAGACGGGCGGGTCATGGTGGAGAGGTCTGACAGAATGTGGTCCACTGGAGAAGGGAATGGCAAGCCACTCAGTATTCTTGCCTTGAGAACCCCATGAACAGTATGAAAAGGCAAAATGATAGGATACTGAAAGAGGAACTCCCCAGCTCAGTAGGTGCCCAATATGCTACTGGATGTCAGTGGAGAAATAACTCCAGAAAGAATGAAGGGATGGAGCCAAACCAAAAGCAATACCCAACTGTGGATGTGATTGGTGATAGAAGCAAGGTCTGATGCTGTAAAGAGCAATATTGCACAGGAACCTGGAATGTCAGGTCCATGAATCAAGGCAAATTGGAAGGGGTCAAACAAAAGATGGCAAGAGTGAACGTCGACATTCTAGGAATCAGTGAACTAAAATGGACTGGAATGGTTGAATTTAACTCAGATGACCATTATATCTACTATTGCGGGCAGGAATCCCTCAGAAGAAATGCAGTACTTGGATGCAATCTCAAAAATGACAGAATGATCTCGTTCATCTCCAAGGCATACCATTCAATATCACAGTAATCCAAATCTATGCCCCAACCAGTAACACTGAAGAAGCTGAAGTTGAACAGTTCTATGAAGACCTACAAGACCTTTTAGAACTAACACCCAAAAAAGATGTCCTTTTCATTATAGGGGACTGGAATGCAAAAGTAGGAAGTCAAGAAACACCTGGAGTAACAGGCAAATTTGGCCTTGGAATACAGAATGAAGCAGGGCAAAGACTAATAGAGTTTTGCCAAGAAAATGCACTGGGTTTCTTGGCAGCTATTACAAACTGCTCAAATAGTAAAAGAAAAAATAGTGGCAATGAATATTGTTGTTGTTGTTCAGTCACTCAGTCATTTCCGACTCTTTATGACCCCACAGACTGCAGCACACCAGGCTTCCCTGTCCTTCACCATCTCCCAGAGCTTGCTCAAACTCATGTCCATTGAGTCGGTGATGCCATCCAACCATCTCATCCTCTGTCGCCCCCTTCTCCTCCTGCCTTCAATCTTTCCCAGCATCAGGGTCTTTTTTAATGAGTCAGCTCTTCACATCAGGTGGCCAAAGTATTGGTTCTTCAGCTTCAGCATCAGTCCTTCCAATGAATATTCAAGATTGATCTCCTTTAGGAACGACTGGTTTGATCACTGGTCCAAGGGACTCTCAAGAGTCTTTTCCAACACCACAGTTCAAAAGCATCAATTCTTTGGCATTCAGCCTTCTTTATGGTCCAACTCTCACATCCATACATGACTACTGGAAAAACTATAGCTTTGCCTATATGGACCTTCGTCAGTAAAGTAATCTCTCTGCTTTTAAATATGATGTCTAAGTTTGTCATAGCTTTTCTTCCAAGGAGCAAGCAGCAATGAATGACCAAATAGGAAATCTTATCAGAGATGTACAAACTATATTTTTCAAAAAGGATATTGAAAAGCTAAAAATAAATACTAAAATTAAAATTCACTAAATGAGGTCAAGATAAGATAGAGATGAGCAAAACCAAAATAAGTGAACTTTAAAGAAAGATCAATATGTTCCCCAATCTGGAGTACAAAAAGAAGAAAAATAAGGACAACGAACAGGACCTCAAAGGATCTGTGGGACAAGAACAAGCAGTGTAACATATGTGTAAGTAGAATATCAAGAAGGAGAAAAAAAAACGAACAAACCGAACATTTTAAGAAACAATTTCCTGCAAAAGGGAAAAGAATCTGAGGGAAAAAATATGTATATATACATTTATATATATATACATGTATATTCCCTGGTAGCTGAGCTGGTAAAGAATCCACCTGCAATGAAGGAGATCTGATTCAATTCCTGGGTTGGGAAGATCCCCTGGAGAAGGGATATGCTACCCACTCCAGTATTGCTGCCTGGAGAATTCCATGGACAAAGGAGCCTGGCATGCTGTACCAATATGACTAACTCACTTTGCTGTATATTTGAAACTAACACAACATTTTAAATCAATTATACTTCAAATTTTTTTAAGAGATACAGTTTTTACTTAAATGTGCACTTCTGTAGGAGTATCTATGTCCTCTTTGCCAAAAGACCACACTTTTAAGGCAGTATGTTCACTCAGTTCTTGACAATTCAGTTGTGAAAGCAAAAAAAAGAAAACTAAATTTTCCAAATTTGATGGAAAACACTAATTCACACAGTCAAAAAGTACAATGAACAAGTGGGATAAACAAAAAGAAAACCACTCTGTGTCTCTTTAGTAACTAGACTAGAGAAAGTCACTCAGTCGTGTCCGACTCTTTACAACCCCATGGACGAAGCAGTCCTAGGAATTCTCTAGGCTAGAATACTGGAGTGGGTAGCCTTTCCATTCTCCAGGGGATCTTCCCAACCCAGGGATCCAACCCAGGTCTCCCACATTGCAGGCAGATTCTTTACCAGCCGAGCCACAGAATACTGGCGTGGATAGCCTATCCTTTCTCCAGTAGATCTTCCTGACCCAGGAATCAAACTGGGGTCTCCTGCATTGCAGGTGAATCCTTTACCAACTGAGCTATCAGGAAAGCCTGAATCTCTATGCATGATAGCAAAAAGACTAAAAGCCAAAGATAAAGAAAGAACAGGAGAGAGGCCAGAGAACAAAAAATCCTTAATACAAAGGAACAATCTTAAGATTACAACTAACTTGACATCAGAAATTATGAAAGCCAAAACAACATCTGAAGTGATGAGAGGAAAAAATTGTCAATTAAGATCCGTGTATCAAGAAAAACTAAATCCCTTGCATTCCTATACACTAATAATGAGAAAGTAGAAAAAGAAATTAAGGAAACAATTCGATTCACCATTACAACGAAAAGAATAAAATACTTAGGAATATATCAACCCAAAGAAACTAAAGACCTATATATAGAAAACTATAAAACACTGATGAAAGAAATCAAAGAGGACACTAATAGATGGAGAAATATACCATGTTCATGGGTCGGAAGAATCAATATAGTGAAAATGAGTATACTACCCAAAGCAATTTACAAATTCAACGCAATCCCTATCAAGCTACCAGCCATATTTTTCACAGAACTAGAACAAATAATTTCAAGATTTGTATGGAAATACAAAAAACCTCGAATTGCCAAAGCAATCTTGAGGAAGAAGAATGGAACTGGAGGAATCAACTTGCCTGACTTCAGGCTCTACTACAAAGCCACAGTCATCAAAACAGTATGGTACTGGCACAAAGACAGACATATAGATCAATGGAACAAAATAGAAAGCCCAGAGATAAATCCACACACATATGGACACCTTATCTTTGACAAAGGAGGCAAGAATATACAATGGAGTAAAGACAATCTCTTTAACAAGTGGTGCTGGGAAAACTGGTCAACCACTTGTAAAAGAATGAAACTAGATCACTTTCTAACACCGCACACAAAAATAAACTCAAAATGGATTAAAGATCTAAATGTAAGACCAGAATCTATAAAACTCCTAGAGGAGAACATAGGCAAAACACTCTAAGACATAATCACAGCAGGATCCTCTATGATCCACCTCCCAGAATTCTGGAAATAAAAGCAAAAATAAACAAATGGGATCTAATTAAAATTAAAAGCTTCTGCACAACAAAGGAAAATATACGCAAGGTGAAAAGACAGCCTTCTGAGTGGGAAAAAATAATAGCAAAGGAAGCAACTGACAAACAACTAATCTCAAAAATATACAAGCAACTTATGCAGCTCAATTCCAGAAAAATAAATGACCCAACCAAAAAATGGGCCAAAGAACTAAACAGACATTTCTCCAAAGAAGACATACGGATGGCTAACAAACACATGAAAAGATGCTCAACATCACTCATTATCAGAGAAATGCAAATCAAAACCACAATGAGGTACCACTTCACACCAGTCAGAATGGCTGCGACCCAAAAATCTGCAAGCAATAAATGCTGGAGAGGGTGTGGAGAAAAGGGAACCCTCCTACACTGTTGGTGGGAATGCAAACTAGTACAGCCACTATGGAGAACAGTGTGGAGATTCCTTAAAAAATTGCAAATAGAACTACCTTATGACCCAGCAATCCCACTGCTGGGTATACACACCGAGGAAACCAGAATTGAAAGAGACACATGTACCCCAATGTCGCAGCACTGTTTATAATAGCCAGGACATGGAAACAACCTAGATGTCCATCAGCAGATGAATGGATAAGAAAGCTGTGGTACATATACACAATGGAGTATTACTCAGCCGTTAAAAAGAATTCATTTGAATCAGTTCTGATGAGATGGATTAAACTGGAGCCGATTATACAGAGTGAAGTAAGCCAGAAAGAAAAACACCAATACAGTATACTAACACTTATATATGGAATTTAGAAAGATGGCAATGACGACCCTGTATGCAAGACAGGAAAAAAGTCACAGCTGTGTATAACGGACTTTTGGACTCAGAGGGAGAGGGAGAGGGTGGGATGATTTGGGAGAATGGCATTCTATCATGTATACTATCATGTAGGAATTGAATCGCCAGTCTATGTCTGACGCAGGATACAGCATGCTTGGGGCTGGTGCATGGGGATGACCCACAGAGATGTTATGGGGAGGGAGGTGGGAGGGGGGTTCATGTTTGGGAACACATGTAAGAATTAAAGATTTTAAAATTAAATAAAAAAAATTAATTAAAAAAATAAAACTTGTGGAAGAAAACAGAAGAAAGATTTTGCAGATACTGGTCAGGCAAAGATTTTAGGTTAATACCAAAAGTATGATCTATAAAGGAATAAATGGACTGAACTTTATCAAAACTAACACCTTCTGTCCTTCAAAAGGCACTCTTAGTGAATGAAAGAAAATCTTTTAATGCTAGTTACAGCAGTTATATTGGTTTAAGGCTAGAGTCAGCCTTCAAAATATTAAAAGTCAGTGGCAAGGCAGTGAGTACAACATGGTATGCCTGGGAATTTCCTGAAATGCTTTGAGAAATTACTAATGAAGGCCCATATTTACCGAAGCAGGGTTTTGTTGTTTTTTTTTTAGAATTTTTTAAAAATTTTGTTTTTACTTTATTTTACTTTACAATACTGTATTGGTGTTGCCGTACATTGACATGAATCCGCCACAGGTGTACATGAGTTCCCAATCCTGAACCCCCCTCCCACCTCCCACTCCATATCATCTCCCTGGATCATCCCCGTGCACCAGCCCCAAGCATCCTGTATCCTGTATCGAACATAGACTGGTGATTCGTTTCTTACATGATAGTATACATGTTTCAATGCCATTCTCCCAAATCATCCCACCCTCTCCCTCTCCCTCAGAGTAAAAAAGTCCATTCTATACATCTGTGTCTCTTTTGCTGTCTCGCATACGAAGCAGGTTTTTAAAGTGGATAAGACAGGACTGCACTGGAAGAGGATGCCAGACCAAAGTTACATCAGAAAAGTTAATGTCAGGCTATAAAGGAGCAAGGACATGCTAACTTTGTTGTTTGTGGCAATGCTTCTGATAATATGAAGTTGAAGCCTCTCTGTTTATCTTTCATACAACCAAAGGACCCTTAAAAACATAGCCAAGGCCTCTTTTCCTGTTGTGTGGAAGAGTATCCCCAAAGCCTGAAGTACATAGCCCATTTTCAGGACTGGTTTTTCCACCACTTAATTCCAGAGGTACAGAAATATTGCTTGGAGAAGGGAGTCCCATTCAACATTCTTTTGCTGCTCAACAGTGCTCCAGGCCACTCCACTTTCATGGACAACTTTCATCCCAAAGTCAAAGTAGTGTATCTGCCATCAAATACTACACTGCTTACCCAACCTGTGGACCAGTGTGTTATAGTGATATTCAAGAAATATTATTTACATCACAATTTTAATCAGATAGTAGAGGTGAGTGATGAATCAGGAATAACCCTGCAACAATTCTGGAAGGAGTATGTAACATTTATAAGGCTATTAAAAAAAATGATTTTGCTTGGCATGAGGGTACAACCATCAACATGAATGGGGTTTGGGAGAACCTTGCCTGCAGTTTGTTCACTATTTTAGTGGATTACTTTGCCAACAAAGGTCCATCTAGTCAAGGCTACAGTTTTTCCAGTGGTCATGTATGGATGTGAGAGTTGGACTGTGAAGAAAGCTGAGTGCCAAAGGATTGATGCTTTGGAACTGTGGTATTGGAGAAGACTCTTGAGAGTCCCTTGGACTGCAAGGAGATCCAACCAGTCCATTCTAAAGGAGATCAGTCCTAGGTGTTCATTGGAAGGATTAATGCTGAAGCTGAAACTCCAGTACTTTGGCCACCTCATGCAAAGAGTCGACTCATTGGAAAAGACTCTGATGTTGGAGGGATTGGGGGCAGGAGGAGAAGGGGATGACAGAGGATGAGATGGCTGGATGGCATCACGGACTCAATGGACATGAGTTTGAGTGAACTCCGGGAGTGATGGACAGGGAGGCCTGGCGTGTTGTGATTCATGGGGTTGCAAAGACTGAGCGACTGAACTGACTGACTGACTGACTGTGTCCAAACAATCTTCAGCAACTTAGTTACCCTCAGCCAGAAGCTGGAGCTAGATCTGCAGGAGGACAACTTCACTGAACTCCTTCCTGTGTAACACTAAGAGCTTACTAATGAAGATCTAATGGAATTGGAGGCCCAGAATAAGGATAAAGAGAGACAAGAGGAAGAAGTAACTGAAAAAAAAGAAGAGATTCACAATGCAGGAAATGGTCAGGAGATTTTCTTTATTTGAGGGAGGCACTCTCATTTTTGAGGCAAAGGACCCAAATGTAGAATGGCACAGAAAGGTTACAGCAGCTTTTCAGAATGTAATCCACTGCAGCCATGTCATCTATGATGAGAAAAAGAAAAAACAAAACCTAGTATCCAGACATTACTGGATTGTTTTTTCAAGAGGGTGGATGGAATTGAATCCTGCAAGGAATTCTGTGCCATCAACATCAGGCATGGTTGAAACTTCAGCTTGCCCTCCATCTGCTGCGGATCCTTCAGCTCTACCATTTCTCACCTCCTCTGCCTCCTTCAGTCAGTAACTCCTCGTGCCTGTTCATTCAATGCCAGCCCCTGTATGCCAGCTGTTGTATTGTAGTAATGTACTTCTCAAGGTATTGTACTATAAGATTAAAAATGTTTTATTTAGGGGGCTTGTTTGCTTTTATGTATTACTTATGTGAAACATATTATAAACTTATTACAGTCCAATACTATATAATGGTCATTTGTATTAGGTTGATACCTAGGCTAACTTTGTTGGACTTGCAATACAAACAAATTGAACTTACAAATGTGCTCTTGGAATGGAACTCATTCATGTGTAGGGACCTTGCTGTATTCCATAAGGACAAATGATTTGAGTGCTATCAAAAGAAATATGCAGTAAGGATGTACACATGTAAAACAGAATGAGACAATGGGAAAGAGATATTCAGGAAGAGAAATCTTCTAAAAATGAATTCTGAATAATCTAGCATAAAATTTCATCTTCAAAGAAGACAGAGAGATGCTTTTCACTTTCTCTTCCAAAAAGAATAAAAAAAGGAAGTGAGAAGTAAGGAGGAGACAATAAATAGAATCAATATTTAAAAGGGAGAGGGGGATAGAGCCACAGAGATTTAAAACCAATAAGAAGATAACATGTGAATAAATCTGTAAGCTCATGACAAGTTTATCTGACAATTTCTAGAATGAAATCTTACAAAAACTAATTAAAGATGAGATGGAAAGCCTTCACAGTCCTATAACCATCAAAGGACACCTGAATAAGTAGTTTAAATTCCCTCACAATGGAAGCACTATCTATTTTCATTTTAGAACAGTTTCAGGTTCATAGTAAAATTGGTGGAAGGCCAAGACATCTTGTACATCCCTCCGGTCTCCCCTCCCCAACACACAGCTTCCCTTACTATCAACATCCCAGGCCAGAGTTTCCAACTACATTTTACATGGCTAGTATGACCTAGATACGAATCCTGGAGATAGAAAAATTACACACAAATCTCATCCAGAAACAAAGAAAAAATTCTAATAAACAAACCAAATCTAGAAATATATAGAAAAAGATAATACATTGTGTAAGTTGAGAGTACCTCAGGAATGTGAGGACAGACTAATAACAGATAATTAATATTATTCCCTGAATTTCTAGACTAAAAGAGAAAAAACGTAACTTCAATTGATATTAAAAAATTCACAATAAAAACCAAGTACGTAAATAAATTATTTCTAAAAAGTTTTATACAACTGCAAATAGAAGGAAACCTTGCTAAATCTTATCTAATGTTACCTACCAAAAACCAAGAATAAAATTATACTCAATGGAAAAATATTAGCAGAATTCCCATTTAAATTCCAAATAGGACAAAGATGTTAGGAATAATTACAATAAATACATAAAGTAGATAGGCATAACTCAATGAAATACTTATAAAACCTTCATGGAAGAAAACACTTGTTTTTTATTGAGAAGTTTTTATGTCCTAAATAAATGAAAAATATTATGTCCATGGGTGGTAAACATAGTATCTTAGACATATAAATTCCCACCAACCATATTTACAGAATCAATGCAATATAATCACTGTACCAACAAAGGTTCTTTAACAAGCTGATTCTAGCTTTTTACCTGTAGGAAAAAACGTGTAAGTACCAAATATAAAAGAAAAACTAGACATGTAGGACTTCAAATTATAAAGCATTATATCATGCTTTATCTTAAAACATAGATAAGAAATAAATACAAAAGCCATAGACTAGGGGAAACTATTCACAACACATATCTGACAAGGACTTAAACCCAGAGTATACAGGAAATTCTAATGACTCAATAATAAAAGGATGAACAATTATTTTCAAAAAAATGGATAAAAGGCTGAAACATATACTTTACAAGGGAAAAATATACAAATAGCAAAATAAGCATATAAAAAAAGTGCTCAATATCATTAGTCATCACTAGTTAAAACTCACTTCAAATCCATTAGAAGCGCTGGAATTCAAAGATCTGACAACATCAGACACTGGCAAAGATATGCAAAAACTGAAACTTCTTGCTGGAATATACATTGTTTATGGAAATGCAAGCTAAACAACTGCGCAAAATCATTTAGAGGTTAAATATATACCTATCACATAATCCTTCTATTCTATTGCTAGCTATTTACCTAAAAAAAAAAAAAAGTATGTCCCTTCAAAAATATGTACACACAAGTTCACAGCTGCTTTATTCTGAAAGGACAAAAATTCACTGTTAGGTATTTAACACAGGAGAGGTGAAAACATTGTTCCACAAAGATCTATATGAGTAAGTCCATGGTAGCTTTATTCGTAACAGCTCCAAAGTGAAAATAACCCAAATATACTTCAATAGAATGAATTGTGGTACATTCATATCATGGAATACTAGTCAGCAATAGAAGGAACAAACTACTAATACATCCAACAATGTGGAAAAATTTCCAAAACATTATACTGAGCAAAAGAACCAAATACCAAAGAGTATATACTGTATGATTCCATTTATATGACATTCTAGAACTAATCTATTATTAATGAAATTAAGTGGGGGCAGGGACTGAGTGCAAACAAGTAGAAGAAAATTTTTTAAAAGAATGAGGTGTGGTGCACAGTGAATGTATTTGCTACAACTTACTGAACTCTATACATATGTATATTTTACTCTATGAAAATTACATGAATAAATGAAGTGGAGAAGGGTAGACATTGCTAAACTCTCTTCACTTATTAATATTGCTAATTACATTAAGAAATTTTACAATATTAAATCATCTTCATATACTTGAAATAAGCTACATTTAATTCCTGGCTTATTTTTTAACTTATTGCTGGATTTAATGATAAAATTCTATTTATGCTTTTCATGTTATTTTTATAATAAATATAATAATATAAACACAATATAATAAACTCAAGGACATTATTTTATTTTATTATTTTTTTTCTTCCTGGCAATTTTAGCATCTTTTTTTTTTTTTTACAATATTGTATTGGTTTTGCCATACATCAACATGAATCCGCCACGGGTGTACACATGTTCCCCATCCTGAACCCCCTTCCCACCTCCCTCCCCATACCATCCCTCTGGGTCATCCCAGTGCACCAGCCCCAGGCATCCTGTAGCATGCATCAAACCTGGACTGGCTATTCGTTTCACATATGATATTATACATGTTTCAATGCCATTCGCCCAAATCATCCCACCCTCGCCCTCTCAAAAACAATTTAATGCATATCTACAATAAAGCAAATAAATAATTATGTGATATTATTAGAAACACATTCACTGAAAGAGAAAAAATACATGAATAAACAAAACCTTATGTAAAATTTCTACAATATTAACTTTTATTTTAAAATATTAGTATGAACTCATGATTCAGTACAACATACTTCATTGATATTAAGATGCACATTTTTGTAGCCTATGTTAACATATCTGGAATGAGGATGTACGTTGTATTAGTTGGTGTCTTAAAATTAATAAGCAGTGTTTTTTTTCCCTTCTTAGCAGTACATAAAATTACAATTGGACACACCTTAGATTCAATGAAACATATTATATTTTTGAACTAAAGTGATGACATCCCTAGTAACACTACCAACATCATATTTTGATCTTTAAATACCATTTCTGACTAAAAAGAGCCACAGTTATTTGGATTAAGTGGCTGATTCCAGGGTCTAGGACAAAGCATATTCAATATGAAACTAGAACAGAATGTAAAGAATCATTTTAAAACAAATAGACTTATGTATAAAGGGCACAAGAGCTAATTTCAAGAGTTTCTTAATGATCTAACTTGCTACCATGTGAGCCACAAAAAAGCACAAAATTAAAACTATAACTGATTGAAACATGTTGAATCATGGTGATAACTCAAAAAGTAGAAAGCAAAAAGACAAAAGAAAAATAGCTGACTACTGCTGGAGGAGTCTACACATTAACTCCTCATTTAAAAAATCAGTTCTATAATGAAGCATTCATAAAAAGCATCCAATGTCTACAGGCATTTGATATGTGTATCAGAATATAGGCTATCCATGCATAGCAACTTAGTTGGACTTACATACGGTTGACTAGGACATTCGTGTAACAATTATAAAAGATTTGTACAAGAAATTTTCATACGTTTGTATCTGCTATTATGATATGCCTGTTCCAAGAATATATGCAAACTCTAAAATATTCACGTGAAGAACAAGAAAATAGGTTGAAGAGAAGTATGGAGTGAAACAGAAAGAGGAGGCAAGGTAAGTGTCAGCTTACACTTAGAATCTATTCCTTTTAATTAGTATCAGTTACCATCGAAACATGCATCGTCAAAAGACTAAAAGGGTTCTAAAAAATGTGTTTATATTGATATATATAATGTCTTCAGTTTAGAGACCTAAAACGTCACTGGATCTTTACTCATTCAATATTTACATAATCACTGCACAGGTGGAAGCTAAATTTCAGTTTCTGATGGTCAGTTTAACCTTTAAATCACCTGATTAAACTCTGTCTTCATTCTTAAAATATCAAATTAGTAAACAAGCCACAATATAATATATGCTATAGCATAGGTCTTCTGTGAATAGCTGGGATCTTCAACTGCTTCAGCTGCAATACAAGCCCTTGAGCCTTGGCCAATATAAACCAATTTGAATAATCAATATGACAACCTTATTTTTCTAATGCAAACAGGATTGCTACAGTAAGATGTCTCACTGCCACATCACAGTCATGGCCTCTTTTAACCCCTAATTAGATTGAGGCGATTATCCCTGCTCTTCCTTACAAGTGTACAGCTTGGATAAGGGATGACAAAAGCTATCTGCCACTTATTCTGCCTTTGCAGACAGCAGGTTATCCAGGGAGATAGAGAATAAAATCAACAAACAATTGTTATTCATATCATCATCTAAAGTGTTAAGATAGTCACAGTTTCCATACATGCAGAGTGAATATAGCCCAGAGCATGAGGTAACAGCAGACTGCTTAAGAACATCAGGGTTACACAGATGGAAATTCATGGTGATGTTGGGGAATTATGTCTAAATCAAACTCATTTGCATAAAAAGAAATGATCAGGGATTTGTCTTTTGTATATAATATATCAAGATTTCATTATGTTTCTCTTCATGAATTCTTTGAAGCTAAATTTTAATATTGATTTTTCTAAACACATAGCATTTATCATGAAGAGAGTATCAAAACTGATGGTTTGCATAAACTTAAATACTTTAAGATTCAATTAAAATATGAAACTTTTTTCTGCTCACTGTGATACTACACTAGTTCTTATACTAAATTTAGAGAATCAAGAATTATTTAACTAGTTTTGTGGATTCCAATGTTTTTAACTCTTATAACTATTTCTCAAATCTTGGTCATCACTACAGATCCATTATTAACAAAGTAACTACGGTCACTATAAAACAATCAAGGATAGTTGGAAAGACCCCAGAATGACAGCTTCCTAGCAAGTCCATCACATAGAAGGGTGGACCCACTGATAAAAACTTTGGTGGGAGTATGTGGGTGTACTCTGAAGATGATAAAGTGTTGGAATGGACTTTATATCTTTTCCTTTTCACTTTCAAGGGTCAGTAGGTGCCTCTTCCTAAGGTCATAATCATTTTGCTGGAAGAAAAAGAATGAGAAGGCCACCATCTTTTCTATTGAATTTTGTTTCTATTTTTTATTATTCAGTTACTCTAGTCAATCAACACTGTTGATCTTAAAGCAGGTAAGTATATTTTTTTTCTAATAACTGAGGCTCAAATTTTCATGTAACATTACTCCAAGAACAACTAAAACATTTTCAATATTTCTATTAGCAGCAAAAATTTGCCACATAAGATTGATTTTTTATAAAGAGCCATAAGTTACTGAACCCACCTCCTCATGTAGAGTGTTAATTACTTAGTTATCAGTGGATCATTTAACCAAGCTGAATCATGACAGTTTAATTCAGTGACTGTCAACCTGTGTGAGCCATATAAAACTATCTAAAATGCATGCCTTGTTCCCCTAATATAGGTTGAAACATGACTTCATTCTTGAAGGAAGGACACCACACACACTTTCAGATGTGAGTCATAATTCACTTCTAAATCCACTCCGGAGTGCTGTTCTTAGAGACAGACACTCAAGGTTTCTATATATATTTTTCACAGAAGGTTTGGAGTCAACAGTTTTATTTTAAACATCTGATTTTAAGTAACATGCTTTTCTTACATCCCAGATAATATGTATTTTTGTAAAATAGTATTGATAAGAAAAAATCAATTGTCAAAATATATAGGAATACTTTGCAAGATATAATAAAATGTATTAACCTTTGTGTACTTAAACTGAAAGTTAAGATCTCAATCAATTATGATTTTATTTCTCTAATCCATTTCTGGCCTTTAAAATATATATGCATTTTATATGTTTATGTATATACAGAAACATATACATAAACATGCATGCATACTTTCCAGAAGTAAACATACACTATATACATCTACTGCAGATTTCAGACTAAAATATTCTAAGAATTTAGTAAAACATATGCTGACAAAATTTGATAAAGCCTAACTACAGTAAACAAAAACATATAGACAGTTCTCAATTATTTTCTAGTCATATGGAGGTAAACCATCAGTGTTAAAATAAAAAAAAAATCAAAAAGAAAAGAAAGGAACAACAAATAACATTTTTAGCCAATGGGCAAAGAATAATGTCACTACTACAGTCCTATCTATTTTAATCGTTATTTTACTATTCTCAGTTTTCTTTGTTGTTTCACTGAGATATGTTTGTAAAGTTATTAACAATTCTTTATTAAAAGTACAATAAAATGCTAAACACCTGAATGACCTGAGAAAAGCAAAGCAAAATATTAAATTATAACATAAAAACTACTGATTTTCAAACTTTCTTCATAGCCCAACTTATTATTAACAAACTCCAATACTGTTAGTATATCTCAACAATATTCCCACTCAAAAGAAGTAATGCATTATTGGTTTTTTGCTTTGATTAAAAGCAATGCAGCATACTTTAAATTTAAAACCATAAAAATTGAGGTCAATAAACAAAAGGTCCATGGACCTCATCCAATTCTGGATTTCTAACTAAAAAGTGGCATGACAGTCGCAGGTTGGTTGCACACGTGACTAGAGAACACGAAAGGGCAAATAATTTACTCAGGATATGAGCCTTAGTAATTTTGAAACCACTTTTATACAAAGACTAATAACTATTTATTTATCCCTACTACTGACAAAGAAGAAACAGGAGAGAAGAAGAAACAGGATAGCAGATTTAGGTCAACTACAAGAAAGTATTTCTAGAATACATCTGTTAAGTACTTGGACAGGTTCCTAAGAAGCTGGAATTCTCTTACGTCAAGGACTTTTAAAAGAATACATTCTAATCTTTCAGGAATGGTTTCTCTGGAAGCAGGGAAATGGACCTGTGACATTCCTTCTCATCTTAAAATAAAATTTTGAAACCATGTTTTAGGTAAGATCATGCTTTTGTAGTCATGTTTCATTCATAATTTAGAATATATCTATGAGAGTATTCAAGAGCTGAGATGGAAAAGAGCTAGAAACAACAGGGGTAACATATAGGGCTCAGCACTGTATGAAGAGGAGAATAAAGTGTTTACGCTCTTTAAAAACTAAAAAAATTACAATTCTGTATCACAGTAATTCTTTATATAAGTTATAATATCATTTAACAAGACAGTCTATACACAAATTATGAAGAATTTCAAACAAATCAAGTGGAAATAAAATCCCCTTAAAATTGATATAAGTAGAATAATACAAATCTATTTTATTTAGTTTTTTCACTTAATTTCTTCAACAATATTAAGCTAACAAGTTCATTTTGTTTTTTTTTGTTACCCATGGAGAATAGTTATTATACAAAGAGAAAATATACCAACTAATTTATTCAGACAAGAATGTGAACCTTAGAAATTATACCACTATAAAAGTTGTTTATTTATATTGCCAAGCCAAATTTTTATTGGACAATCACCAAATAGTCAAAGTTTACATTACAAATAATGGAATAAACCAACATCTTTTGATTCCTGATATGACATGTTGAGAGGGACTCAGTATCATTTCTGTGGTATTTTTGGCCAAAAAAAATTTTTTTAATGCACAACCTAAATCTGTTCATCAGGAAACATTAAACAAATCCAAATTGAGGGAAATTCTACAAAACAACTGGCCTATGTAGCTTTACAAATGTCAAAGTCATGAAAGACAAAGAAAAGCTGAGAAAGTGTTCCACATAAAAGGGGACAAGAAAACTCATTGCAATATATATACTGGATTAGATCCTAGATGGAGGAGAGGGGTGATGACGTTAAATATGAGTGTGGAAAACAATGACAGACTCCTGGGCTCCAAAAATCACTGTGGACGGTGACTGAAGCCATGAAACTAAAAAATGCTTGCTCCTTGGAAGAAAAGCTATGACAAACCTAGACAGCATATGAAAAAGAAGAGACATTAATTTGCTGACAAAGATCTATATAGTCAAAGCTATGGTTTTTCCAGTAGGCATGTTCGGATCTGAGAGTCGGACAATGAAAAAGGCTGAGTGCTGAAGAATGGATGCTTTCAAACTGTGGTGCTGGAGAAGACTCTAGAGAGTTCCTTGGACTGCAAGGTGATCAAACCAGTCAATCCTAAAGGAAATAAACCCTGAATATTCACTGGAAGGACTGACGCTAAAGCTGAAGCTCTGATACTTTGGTCAACTGATGCAAAGAGCCAACTCATTGGAAAAGACCCAGATACTGGTAATGATTGAAAGCAGGAGAAGGGGATGATAGAGGATATGGTTGGATGGTATCACCAACTCAATGGACATGAATTTGAGCAAACTCTAGGAGATGGTGAAAGACTGGTAAGCCCCGCATGCTGCAATCCACGGGGTCACAAAGAGTCGGACACGACTGAGCACTGAACAACAAAATGACATAAGCAATCACATGGACTATTGATAATACCTTTGTATCAATGTTACATTTTTATTTTGGTTACTATAGTGTGGTTATGTAAATAAATTTCCTATGAAATATACATCAAAATATTCAACATAAAGGGACTAATGCCTGCCAGTTACACTCAAATGATTCTTTAAAAAAAAAAGTGTATGTGTGTGTGTATTCACAGAGAGAATTTGATAAGCAAATGGGCAAAATGTAAACAACTGGCAAATCTGGATAAAGGATAAGTGAAAAAAGATACATGAGAATTTCTTTTACTCTTCTGCAACTTAAATGTAGGTTTAAAATTGTATCAAATAAAAAGCTTCAGAAAAATCTTGATTAAGGATACTGTTTCCTACATAGTACTTTCAGTTCCACCCAGGAACTTGTGTCTTTCAAATCTGACAGCACATCAAAAAGTTCACATTTACTAGACCAGGAAGAGTTACCCCTAAAAAAAGTATGTACACACTCTTTAAAATATATATATATATATATACATGTATATGTGTATATATATATGTTCTTTAAAATAAATAATGTATATATAAATAATATAATCCTAAAATACTTTACTGTATTTAGAAATCAGAACTTTATAAAACTGTATTAAAAAGCACAACAAACTAAAAACTCCTATTAGATTTGGGTATTTTGTCTTAAACTGCTTTCATCTGATGATAATTTGACAAATCATAATCATCTGGGGTTTTTAGGCATCCCATTCCTAAAGCGATGCCAAACTCAGTAACTTTTTCAGAAATTTTATCAATAATAATACTAGAATTGTGATAATATGATACAAAAATTACGGCATATGGTATAAAAAATGGCACCCACTCCCACCCATTAACTTCATAATAAAGAGGCTAAAGCCATCCAGATCACAGTACACAGTCCTTAGCAGTTTACTACTTCATCTGAATAAAGTTCTAAAAGTGATATTAGCCTGTTGGGATAACTGATCAATCAACAAATGTCTGAAGACCTATTTCTTGTTACAATGCAAAAATCAGAAGGCCTGAAACTGCTTCACTGATGCACTGGAATTCATACTTCCTTTCCTCAGATTTGTCAGTATCCATCACTTTTTCATCACCCACTCGATGGACATGAGTTTGAGTAAACTCCAGGAGTTGGTATGGACAGGGAGGCCTGGCGTGCTGCGATTCATGGAGTCACAGAGAGTCGGACACAACTGAGTGACTGAACTGAATCACTTTTTCTAATCATCGAAAAATACCAGCAATTAAATTTTCCTATGGAAACGGCATTATGTTCAGAAATGACAAAGTAAATTTTCTGTCATCTGCCAAAATAAAACCATCATACTATACTTGCTGTAATTCTAATCATTTCATTGATTAAATCAATACATATTTGGCAAGACTGGTATTATTTTTGGTATATAAAAAGTGAACACTTACTCACTGCTAGTGGTGGGAGATGGAGGGGGGATATGTACTGCAGTCCCACAGTGCAAAATGATAATGTGCATTACCCTCAAAAAAACAAAACAAAACAAAAAACCATACTCTTTGACACAGCAAGTTCACTTCAAGGAATACAGCTGACCCTTCAACAACACAGGGTTCAACAGCATAGGTCCACTTACACATGAATATTCTTTCTAGAGTAAATATTAATAGTACAATACTACACAATCTACAGTTGATTGAATTTGAGGATGTGAAACTGTGGATATGGAGGGATGAGGTATGCGAAGCACTGACTATTAGTTATACACAGATTTCACTCCATGGAAGATCAACACCCCTAACCCCCTAACTGCTCAAGAGTCAACTGTATAAGCAATATACATATAAAGAAGAGATTTATATATAAGAATATATATATAAATATACATAAATGTAGGTATGTACACAAACAATATAGGTATGAGACTATTCATGTACAAGAATAGTCATAGTTTCAATTATAAATTAAAATATCTTGGGGTACATGTGTCTCTTTCAATTCTGGTTTCCTCGGTGTGTATGCCCAGCAGTGGGATTGCTGGGTCATAAGGTAGTTCTATTTGCAATTTTTTAAGGAATCTCCACACTGTTCTCCATAGTGGCTGTACTAGTTTGCATTCCCACCAACAGTGTAGGAGGGTTCCCTTTTCTCCACACCCTCTCCAGCATTTATTGCTTGCAGATTTTTGGGTCGCAGCCATTCTGACTGGTGTGAAGTGGTACCTCATTGTGGTTTTGATTTGCATTTCTCTGATAATGAGTGATGTTGAGCATCTTTTCATGTGTTTGTTAGCCATCCGTATGTCTTCTTTGGAGAAATGTCTGTTTAGTTCTTTGGCCCATTTTTTGGTTGGGTCATTTATTTTTCTGGAATTGAGCTGCATAAGTTGCTTGTATATTTTTGAGATTAGTTGTTTGTCAGTTGCTTCCTTTGCTATTATTTTTTCCCACTCAGAAGGCTGTCTTTTCACCTTGCGTATATTTTCCTTTGTTGTGCAGAAGCTTTTAATTTTAATTAGATCCCATTTGTTTATTTTTGCTTTTATTTCCAGAATTCTGGGAGGTGGATCATAGAGGATCCTGCTGTGATTATGTCTTAGAGTGTTTTGCCTATGTTCTCCTCTAGGAGTTTTATAGATTCTGGTCTTACATTTAGATCTTTAATCCATTTTGAGTTTATTTTTGTGTGCGGTGTTAGAAAGTGATCTAGTTTCATTCTTTTACAAGTGGTTGACCAGTTTTCCCAGCACCACTTGTTAAAGAGATTGTCTTTACTCCATTGTATATTCTTGCCTCCTTTGTCAAAGATAAGGTGTCCATATGTGTGTGGATTTATCTCTGGGCTTTCTATTTTGTTCCATTGATCTATATGTCTGTCTTTGTGCCAGTACCATACTGTTTTGATGACTGTGGCTTTGTAGTAGAGCCTGAAGTCAGGCAAGTTGATTCCTCCAGTTCCATTCTTCTTCCTCAAGATTGCTTTGGCAATTCGAGGTTTTTTGTATTTCCATACAAATCTTGAAATTATTTGTTCTAGTTCTGTGAAAAATATGGCTGGTAGCTTGATAGGGATTGCGTTGAATTTGTAAATTGCTTTGGGTAGTATACTCATTTTCACTATATTGATTCTTCCGACCCATGAACATGGTATATTTCTCCATCTATTAGTGTCCTCTTTGATTTCTTTCATCAGTGTTTTATAGTTTTCTATTCATCGTAGCACTGTTTATAATAGCCAGGACATGGAAACAACCTAGATGTCCATCAGCAGATGAATGGATAAGAAAGCTTTGGTACATGTACACAATGGAGTATTACTCAGCCATTAAAAAGAATTCATTTGAATCAGTTCTGATGAGATGGATGAAACTGGAGCCGATTACACAGAGTGAAGTAAGCCAGAAAGAAAAACACCAATATAGTATACTAACACATATATATGGAATTTAGAAAGATGGCAATGACGACCCTGTATGCAAGACAGGAAAAAAGTCACAGCGGTGTATAACGGACTTTTGGACTCAGAGGGAGAGGGAGAGGGTGGGATGATTTGGGAGAATGGCATTCTATCATGTATACTATCATGTAAGAATTGAATCAACAGTCTATGTCTGACGCAGGATACAGCATGCTTGGGGCTGGTGCATAGGGATGACCCACAGAGATGTTATGGGGAGGGAGGTGGGAGGAGGGTTCATGTTTGGGAACACATGTAAGAATTAAAGATTTTAAAATTAAATAAAAAAATAAAATAAATAAATAAATTAAAAAAATAGAAAATACAAAAATAAATAAAAAAATTAATTAATTAAAATATCTTAAATGTCCACAGACATAGGGGCTGAATAGGTTACTTCCAATTTAAACAGTGCAAAGTATGCTACTCCTAAAATGAAGACATAAGTTGTACATCTGTTTAACTTTTAGATTAAACTACGAAATATATACACAAATGTAAAAGTGCAATCAAAAGTGATTGCACCTTATTTTAGAGACCACTATTCCAAACAATGGGCTTTGGCATTCTAGGCCAGGCGATGGTGAACTACAGTCTTAGGCAAAACTGGCCTCATTGCCAGTTTTTTGTAAATGAAGTTAGCTGGAACAAAGACATACCTAGCCATTGATATACTGTCTATGGCTGCTTCCACACTACAACAGCAGAGGTGAGCAGTTTTGATAGAGACTATAAGCACACAAAGCTAAAAATGTTTACTACATGAACCTTTACAGAAAAAAAGTTCTGAACACAGTATAGAAAGCTAGTTGACATTTCTCTCCAATGCTTTTCAAACAGCCTTTCCACCTACTGAATCATATGACAATATCGTCTAGACTAGTGGTTTTCAAACCACCTCTACATATGTGGAAGGACAGTAAAAGGAATCCAATCCATCCACTCACCCAACCAAACAAGGAAGGGAAAACAAATGGAGTAAGGAAGCAACAAAAAAAGGGAAGAACAAAATAAAATGAGGAAGATAGAGGGAAAAAGGGATAAGAAAAGTCCGAAGGCCATTGACTGATCTATTTTAGGGGTGGAGGGAACCTGGAGGACAACAAGGGGTTCTTGTTAAGTAACCAAGTTTGTATTCAGGGAAAAGAAAAGTTTCTAAAATAAAAGTATAAAAATGGCACTTAATGATGTGCTAGTTACTAAACTATTGCCTTAGCCATGACCCTAAAGACCCTGCTAAGTCACTTCAGTCGTGTCCGACTCTGTGCAACCCCACATATGGCAGCCCACTAGGCTCCGCCGTCCCTGGGATTCTCCAGGCAAGAACACTGGAGTGGACTGCATTTCCTTCTCCAATGCATGCAAGTGAAAAGTGAAAGTGAAGTCGCTCAGTCATGTCCGGCCCTCAGCGATCCCATGGACTGCAGCCTTCCAGGCTCCTCCATCCATGGGATTTTCCAGGCAAGAGTACTAGAGTGGGGTGCCACTGCCTAGACCCTAAATCCTTGCAATCCCAGTCTCTTCCCTTTGTCTCCCTCCTCCTCTCTCTCTCCTTTGACACCTGATTCCTGCTATTACTATCTCTTGTTATCTTCTGAGTGTTCCATTTTGCAACACCATCCAATAGCTATTTAACCAATTCGCCATAAGAAATTCTCTAATAAAATACTAGTGTGGTTTCACCTTCCTGAACGTTTTTTGACTGCCGATACAATGGTATCAGGTAACAATTATTTTAAATGAAATTAACATTCTCTTTAGGTGTTATCTCTTCAAGAAAATTAGAGATACCAAGGGAACATTTCCTGCAAAGATGGGCTTGATAAAGGACAGAAATGGCATGGACCTAACAGAAGCAAAAGATATTAAGAAAAGGTGGCAAGAATACACAGAAGAACTATACAAAAAAGATCTTAATAACCCAGATAACCACAATGCTGTGATCACTCACCAAGATCCAGACATCCTGTAATGTGAAGTTATGTAGGTCTTAGGAAACATTACTAAGAACAAAGCTAGTGGAGGTGATAGAATTCCAGGTGAGCTACTTCAGATCCTAAAAGATTATGTTGTGAAAGTGCTACACTCAATATGCCAGCAAATTGGGAAAACTCAGTAGGGGCCACAAGACTGGAAAACATCAGTTTTCATTCCAATCCCAAAGAAAAGCAATGACAAAGAATGCTTAAACTACCACACAATTGCACTCATCTCACACACTAGGAAAATAATGCTAAAAATTCTCCAAGCCAGGCTTCAGCAATACATGAACCGTGAACTTCCAGATGTGCAAGCTGTTTTAGAAAAGGCAGAGGAATCAGAGATCAAATTGCCAACATCTGCTGGATCATGGAAAAAGCAAGAGAGTTCCAGAAAAACATCTATTTCTGCTTTATTGACTATGCCAAAGCCTTTGACTGTGTGGATCACAATACACTGTGGAAAATTCTGAAAGAGATGGGAATACCAGACCACCTGACCTGCCTCTTGAGAAACCTTATGCAGGTCGGGAAGCAACAGTTAGAACTGGACATGGAACAACAGACTGGTTCCAAATAGGAAAAGGAGTACGTCAAGGCTGTATATTGTCACCCTGCTTATTTAACTTATATGCAGAACACATCATGCAAAATGCCAGGCTGTATGAAGCACAAACTGGAATCAAGATTGCTGGGAGAAATATCAATAACCTCAGATATGCAGATGACACCACCTTTATGGCAGAAAGTGAAGAAAAACTAAAGAGCCTCTTGATGAAAAGTTAAAGACGAGAGTGAAAATGTTGGCTTAAAACTCAACATTCAGAAAACTAAGACCATGGCATCCAGTCCCATCACTTCATGGGAAATAGATGGGAAAACAACAGAAACAGTGAGAAACTTTATTTTCTTGGGTTCCAAAATCACTGTTGATGGTAATTGCAGCCATGAAATTAAAAGATGCTTCCTCCTTGAAAGAAAAGCTATGACCAACCTAGACAGCATATTAAAAAGCAGAGACATTACTTTGTCAACAAAGGTCCATCTAGTTAAAGCTATGGTTTTTCCAGTAGTCATGTATGGATGTGAGAGTTGGACTCTAAAGAAAGCTGTGTGCCGTATTGATGCTTTTGAACTGGTGTTGGAGAAGACTCTTGTGAGTCCCTTGGACAGCAAGGATATCAAACCAGTCAATCCTAAAGGAAATCAGTCCTGAATATTCATTGGAAGGACTGATGCTGAAGCTGGAACTCCAATACTTTGGCCACCTGATGTGAAGAAATGACTCATTGGAAAAAACCCTGATGCTGGGAAAGATTGAAGGCATGAGGAGAAGGCAGGATGACAGAGGATGAGATGGCTGGATGGCATCACCAACTTGATGAACATGAGTTTGAGCAAGCTCCGGGAGTTGGTGATGGACAGGGAAGCCTGGCGTACTGCAGTCAAGGGGGTCGCAAGGAGTCCGACAGGACTAAGCGGCTGAGCTGACTTAGGTGTTATGCTTAGAGTTTAATTTCAGTTTATGTAAACAAGATTTTTATGGGTTGTCACACACAATTACGTACCTTTAGAAGTTTTTTCTGTTAGATGTAAGATTTTTTTCCCCACAATTCTTATGGTTAATCTGTGAGAAAGCCTCAACAAGTCACTAATGTGTCTGTTATACTTTTACCTTAATCTGTCCTTTTACCTTGTAACTAAAAGGATGCAAATCTTCCTTTTAAATAAGATAAGTAAACTCTTTAGTTCTGGGCAGACAGTGAAAGACTGGGGAGTAGACTTAGGCAGCAAGTTTAACAGGGGATTCAGTAAATAACTGAAAATAACTTAAATAACTTAAATAATTTAAATAACTTAAAATCTTGGAAAAATGCCATATATACACACACACACACACACACACACACTGATCAAAATATATATATTTATATATAATATATACCAGATTTAGCCACAGTGGGGAGAAAAAAAAAATCTCTAAATATAAGATATGTAACTATCTTCAATAAGATAAGAGTTATTTATACAACTATAAAACTATTAACATATCAAAATCTCACCTTGTTGACTACCTTGGGAAAATATATTTAACATCTGGCAGCCTCAGTTTACTCACTTGTAAAGAAATATGCTGGACTAGGTCTCTGCTGCTAAATATCTCCCACAACAATCTACAAAACTTTCTTTTCATACTGATGTATAGAGAGCTCAGCATCATTATCAAGAGAGACAAAAGACTGGTTTTATAAGGGAAAGAAGTAAAGAGGTAAAGAAACAGAATACCAAGGTAAGTGAATTTTTAAAACATAATTTAGCAAAAATTTAAATATATCATGTTATGTTCAACAGAAGGACTGATGTTGAAGCTGAAACTCCAATACTCTGGCACCTGATGCGAAGAGCTGACTCATTTGAAAAGACCCTGATGCTGGGAAAGACTGAGGGCAGGAGGAGAAGGGGATGAGAGAGGATGAGATGCTTGGATGACATCACCGACTCAACAGACATGAGTTTGGGTAGGCTCCGGGAGTTGGTAATGGACAGGGAGGCCTGGAGTGTTGCAGTCCATGGGTTCACAAAGAGTCGGACGTGACTGAGTGACTGAACTCAACTGAAAGAAATTCTTTTCTTTCCTCCTCAAAGTCGAAGAAAAGGAAAAAATACATATCATTGGCATATATATCATTGTTTAAAAAAACTAAAAACATCTTCATTTCTATTATCATAGTCTTTGAAGACATTTACCAAATCAGAAAGGATACTTCCTAAATTCTCTTCAAGACAGAAACGTGTTTTTTGTTGTCTTCCAATTACAAAAACTAAGTTTTGATACTCTTCTCTTAAACTAAAATATTTGAACACCTGCCATACATTTGATCATATGCTTTCATGGCTTGCTCATAAAAATAATTATATGTAAAGTACTAGTTAAAAGTTCATAGGATAGGCCAGATCATTTATCATTTACTTATCAAAACTAGTACCTTTGGATGCAAGAGCAATTTAGTGAAAAATAGTATCAAATTCTAGAGTTACTCCAATGGAAACTAGCAGAAAAAGACTTCAGTTCTGATTATTTGCTTTATATCTCACCGGCATTACTATAGTAGCCTTGGTAATTTCCTTCTAAACTTTAAAATTTACCACATATATACAGAAGATATGAAAAAGGTTTTAATTTTGAATATGGATTTAACCATCTACTTTTTAAAACAAAAAAATATAGCTATTTCAAAACTGAAAACATCAGGCTTTAGTACTCAAGAGCTACCATTACTATAAAAATCTATTTTGCATAAGTCTGTCCAGCATAATCTCATTAATGAAGTACAACTTATACTGCTGGCAAGTGCATGGAAAAGAAGTCCAGAAGCACAAAATCACATAGGTAAATGTTAACAGTGGCTAAGACTGGCCAGTTGGCTTAAAGCTCAACATTCAGAAAATGAAGATCATGGTATCCGGTCCCAATCACTTCATGGGAAATAGATGGGGAAACAGTGTCAGACTTTACTTATTGGGGCTCCAAAATCACTGCAGATGGTGACTGCAGCCATGAAATTAAAAGACGCTTACTCCTTGGAAGAAAAGTTATGACCAACCTAGAGAGCATATTCAAAAGGAGGGACATTACTTTGCCAACAAAGGTCCGTCTAGTCAAGGCTATGGTTTTTCCTGTGGTCATGTATGGATGTGAGAGTTGGACTATGAAGAAGACTGAGCACCGAAATTGATGCTTTTGAACTGTGGTGTTGGAGAAGACTCTTGAGAGTCCCTTGGACTGCAAGGAGATCCAACCAATCCATTCTGAAGGAGATCAGCCCTGGAATTTCCTTGGAAGGAATGATGCTAAAGCTGAAACTCCAGTACTTTGGCCACCTCATGCGAAGAGTTGACTCATTGGAAAAGACTCTGATGCTGGGAGGGATTGGGGGCAGGAGGAGAAGGGGACGACAGAGGATGAGATGGCTGGATGGCATCAAGGACTCGATGGATGTGAGTCTGAGTGAACTCCGGGAGTTGGTGATGGACAGGGAGGCCTGGAGCGCTGTGATTCATGGGGTTGCAAAGAGTTGGATACGACTGAGCAACTGAACTGACTGAACTGAACAGTGGCTACTTCTGAGGAACAAGATAGGGGAATACAGCGCAGAGTGGATCATTTAATATATTTTAAATTAAAAAAAAAAACTTACAAAGCATATGCCTATAATAACAACTTTTAATTAAAATTTTTATTAAAAAAATAAAGTTACAGCTATCCCAATGTAGAAATCTGAGCTTTAAATTCAAAGAACATATTTAATCATTTAATTAAATCTTTTATGGATAAATCTTACTTTAGTACCTTTTAAGTATAAAGCACTGTTTCTAAGTTCCAGGAATACAACAATGAACAAGAACCCTATCCTTTTGAAGTTTATATTCTGATGAAAGTATTAAAAAAAAAATTATACTCTGGATATAAAATCAGGTATAAAGTAATGGGATAGGGAAACAGTTTATATTAGGTATGCAGGAAAGGCCTCTTTAAAAAGGTTATGCTTGAACTAAGGACCTAAATAATGAAAATGCAAAGCTAAATAGTAAGATCCTAGAGGAAGCATTCCAGAAAGAGGCAACAGCAATTGTGAAGGTCTAGAGAAGCAAAGAACAGTGTGGCTAGAGCCTAATGAGTGGCAGGAGATAATCAGGAGGACAGGAGCCTCTTGGACTTTGAAACTTTGAGGTAAGGAAGTCAGTAAGAAGTCACCAAAGGGCTTGAAACAGAGAAGTGGCATAAAAGGACTTACATTTTAATAGATCCCTAGACTGCTGTGTAGATAGATAATAGTTTGTATGGAGGGCAAGACTGAGGATAAGAAGACCAGTTAGGAAGCTAAGCAATATACGTCAGCTGGAAGAGGATGGTGGTTCATTCGTATCCGTACAGATAATCACCCCATTCAGATAGCAACAGAAATAAGTAGAACAGTGAAATAACTGTTATATTTTGAGCTTAATTTTTTTCATTTCATTTATTTAATTCAATTAATTTATTTATTTTATATGTATATTTTTTACTTTACAATATTGTATGGGTTTTGCCATACATCAACATGAATCTGCCACGGGTACACACATGGTCCCAATCCTGAACCCCCCTCCCTCTTCCCTCCCCATACCATCCCTCTAGGTCATCCCAGTGCACCAGCCCCAAGCATCCTATATCCTGCATCGAACCTAGACTGGTGATTTGTTTCTTACATGTTTCAATGCCCTTCTCCCAAATCATCCCACCCTCTCCCTCTCCCACAGCGTCCGAAAGACTGTTCTATACATCTGTGTCTCTTTTGCTGTCTCACATACAGGGTTATCGTTACCATCTTTCTAAATTCCATATATATGTGTTAGTGTACTGTATTGGCGGAGAAGGCAATGGCACCCTACTCCAGTACTGTTACCTGGAAAATCCCATGGGTGGAGCAGCCTGGTAGACTGCAGTCCACGGGGTCGCTACAAATTGGACACGACTGAGCGACTTCACTTTCACTTTTCACTTTCATGCATTGGAGAAGGAAATGGCAACCCACTCCAGTGTTCTTGCCTGGAGAATCCCAGGGACAGTGGAGCCTGATGGGCTGCCGTCTATGGGATCTCAAAGAGTCAGACACGACTGAAGCGACTTAGCAGCAGCAGCATACTGTATTGGCGTTTTTCTTTCTGGCTTACTTCACTCTGTATAATCAGCTCCAGTTTCATCCATCTCATTAGAACTGATTCAAATGTATTCTTTTTAATGGCTGAGTAATACTCCATTGTGTTGAGCTTAATTTTTAATGTGTGGAAATGTGCTTTTTTTCTCTTGTTCTGTAGGTGCCTACATAATATCCCCAAATTTGCCTCTTAGTCCATAAAGCCTAAAATACTGACTAGCTGGCCTTTTAAAGAAAACATTTACTGAACCCTAGCTGAGAAAACAAGAGTGTAGAAATTGTAAAATGATGGACTCAGGTAGAAGCCTGCAGCTTCTTTAGCATTCAGAGAAGCAAGAGCCAGTAAAGGAGTGGCCACTGAGACAGAACTGTGGCAGATCAAGAGAGGAGGGGTATCTCAACAAGGAGGAAGGAGACCTGAGAGAAGAAGATTAAAGGTGGAAAAATTGTGCTTCATACTGCTGAGAAAATCTGTGAGATGATAAAAGAGAAGTGTCTACTGAATTTGGCAGAAAAGAAGTCACTTGACAAGAGCAGATGACTTGACAAGAGCTGTTTCACTGCAGAAGTCAAAAACAGAAACTCAAGTGTGTTAAAGAGTGATCAGGAAATGAAAAAGTAGAAAAAAAAAATCAACTGATATTCCTCAGAGCAGAGAAATGATATAGAGCTGTAACAGATAAGAAGTCAATAGTGGGTTAAGGTTTTTTGTTTTAGTTTGTTTCAGTAAAACACTGCTAAGAATTATCCAGTAAAGGGAACTGATCCCCGCAAGGAGTTCAATTAGAAGAGGTAATGGGATTCAGAGCACAAACGACAGAAATAAGGATACTTCTTCCATTTTCACAGGAAAGAATGAAACTTATCTGCCTAAGAAGGGAAGTGAAGATAGAAAGAAGGTGATGGATGATGAACAGTGGCATGTCTGATGGTCTCAACAAGGTCAAATATTTTTACAGGGGATACTAGAGTAAATGACTTGAAAATGTGGGAAATGGTGGACAGAGAAAGGGATACACGCCAACAAGAATTGACTGGGGTTATAGGTGGTAACAATGGCAAGCCTGTTAACTTTTAAAGACCTGAACAAAGGAGTAGGCAGCTTAGAAAGGTTAGGGGCAAAAAAGTGGTTATAAGTGAGACAACAGAGGCAATATGAGTGATAAATAATGTTATGAATATTAGCAAATGCTTAGATATTCCCTCCACAAATATCTGCTGGTCAGAATGTTTTACACAATGTACAGAGTACACTGTATGCAAATAAAAATTTACAACTGCTCTTAAAACATCAAATTTAGAATGTTTCTCTTAACATTATTTCTTATTAATGTAAACATGTACTCAAACTTATCAGGCCAATGAAATAGCGATGAAGTTTTTAGAACTTCCAATAGCAACTGGTAATATAATATGTTTTTAAAATATTTGTATGTAGCATTTCTGAACCACACCATATACTTTAAACTGATGGAAGTGAAAGATGGATAAATTAGATTCATTATACCAACCTTCTATTTTTTCATATGTCTGAATCTATAATAAAAAGTTTACAGAAAACTAAGTGCTGAGAATGTAGACTAACAACCACAGTCCTTAGACTATATTTTTGATGAAAAGTACGCTTCCCTATTTTGAAGGACTGGCATGTTGAGCTCTACAAAATTTCCTGAGGCAAAGCGATAACCATAGGAAAGGCATCTACTTTATGAAATCTTTGTCCTGAAATACACTCTGTGAATCTTTCAAAACAAAGGAGTTCAAGTTTGCTGTTCAGAACAATACACTGCACATAAAAGATTACTAATGACTTATGAACTCTTAATGTAGCATGAATCATGCCAGCAACACTAAGATATTCGTTTCAACAAACAGCCTATTTTATTTTATAAACTTCACCAGAATATTATCAACAGCAGTATTAGAAAATGGAAAGCTAATGAAATTAGGAGGCAGCACCAGCATACTGCACACTGTGTTTCTCATCACTCTAATGCAGAATTTAATGGATGAGGGATCCATCTTTTAACTTAAGGGAAAAAAAGGCAAAAAAAAAAAAAAAACAACTCATAAACCTAGAAAAATAGACCACCATTTGACAAAGTTATTAGAGAATATTTTGCTACCAAAATTCAATAAACTGCATTAGTGGAATCAGGATTTTTTTTTGTAAGAAAAAGAAAAGCATACTTTATTCTTTTCTCTTATTATAGTTCAAAAGTCTGATTATCTCAACAGTTTCTTGTTTTCCATTAGTGATACCTGAAGCAGCAGATGACTGAAAGATTTGAGGATTATAAATATTATTTCTATAAAGATGTTTCCCTGACCCTAGAAGACTAGTCAAGAAGATATTATAAATATTGAATAATATCAAATTTATAGAAATCAACACTTCTCACAAACACTGGATTCTCTACCTGTGAAATATAGCTTTTAATATCTAACCCTGATTTTATTTGATATTATGACCAAATATTTTTCTGAAAAGTAAATGGCTATTAGCGATTTCTATTGTAGTTCCATAACAGCAAAGGCAGAATCCATGTTTAGGTGATTACTGTATGTTTTGATTCAGTTATCTGCAGGGTGTCTGCATGGTACTCTAACTATTTAAAGCTAGCAAAAAAAGATTACAGCTCACACTAACTGGATTTTCACAGCCCCCTATCATTCGGCTTGAATTCCTCATGGGCAGATTAAAAGGGCCAAGGCAAACAATAGACTTTTTACAAGGTGGTTATTGAAAAAAAAAAAAAGAAGAAAAAAGAAAAAAAGTATCTTTTTTCCTTTATGGTCAAAAAAACAAAATTATTTAAGGAAGTAGCCACATGAAAACAATGTTAAATGTATAATAGAGTTAAAACTCTGAATGTTACCACATAATAATTCAAAGTCAAGAAACTAATAGGATCTGAGAGAACTGTAGTTTTCATTCTGAAATCTGTAACATAGATTATATGAATAGTTATGGTATCAGGAAAATAGAACTGGGAGGACCTAACTTGCTATTATACTGTGGATAAACACACTGAGCCTCAAAATACTTACATGGCATTTCCAAGTCAATTACTGCCAAATCATCAGGTAACTGTAAAAGTATTTCATGTTCTTTTTTGAACTACCTTCTCATTCTCTACTAGTTTTCCATCTTCTCTCACTTTTAAACGATCAAAAGACGTCCCAATCCATGACTACCCTTGCTGGCTAAGCCCTGGATAAAAAGCCTTATGTATTACTCTTCTAATCCTTATCCAATTCCTGAAAGTAGTTGTGTTTATCATAGCCATTTTATAGATACAGAAACAAAGGCTTAAGGAGATGCCAAGTGACTTAAAGTGACTTGCCCAAGATCATACAGCTAGTAAATGGAAGAGTGTGTGTGTTTAGTCGCTCAGTCATGTCCGTCTGTCTCTTTGAGACTCCATGGACTAGCCCACCAGGCTCCTATGTCCACGGGATTCTCCAGGCAAGAATACTGGAGGGGGCTGCTGTGTGCTTCTCCAGGGGATATTCCCAACCCAAGGATTGAACCCAGGGGTCTCCCACATTGCAGATTCTTTACCATATGAGCCACCAGGGAAGCCCAGTAAATGGAAGAACTGGATTTAAAATCAGGTCAACAAGCAGGTATGAGTTATTAAGTGTTGTGCTACACTTAGCTTCTCTATTAGCTTCTTTTCCTCAATTTCATGGATAAGCCCCATTGGTTTTATACCCTTCCTTCCATTCACCATTCATTCACACAACTCATTCAAACTCCACCATTGAGTGTCTCCACACTACTGTTTAATATTAAATAACTGGTTATTTTCTGAAGCTAAAAGATCAAGATCCAGTAAAATAACAGTCCTTCCTTTTCCATTGCCACTACCTTACCTAAGGCTTGGTCACCACTCCTCGACGATCTCTATCTTTAATTCACTCTCCTTAGTGCTGCTTTCCTGATTTATTATAAAATCCTTCAAGTCAAAACTCTTCTGGAACCTCCTCTTATATTTCCTTCTTACATTCTTCTTAAGCCAGAATGAACTAAAGATCCCAAAAGGAAAACTATATTTTAAAATACGTATTTGTACTTGCTTATCATTTTTCTTAAAGAAACTCTAGAAGGACATATAATAAAACTAATAAATATAATGACTGTATGAGAAGGTAGGAGAGAAGGAATTAGGTGGATGGGGGACAAAGTGGGATAGAGACGCTACTGTATGTATAACTTTATATAATGCCCAATTTTGAACTATATAAATATATTGTATATTCAAAAAAGATGAAAGGGGAGGAGAGAAAGAAAAAAGAGAGAGAGAGAGAAAAAAAAACAAAACAAAAAGAAAAAAGAACAAAGCTCAATGTCACCCTCTTCTTTCCAGAAAGCACTTTCCACATTTTCCGTCTGACAATAAAACATCAATTTCACTCCAAAAAAAAAAAAAAAGGCAAATAAAAATGGTTTCCCAAATACACTGTGATTCCTCTTGCTTGAATCCTTCTGTTTTTCCCTCTCCTTTTTACTTCCTCATCCATGTTCTTCCAAATGGTCTAGGTATCAACACTTCTGAAAAACCCCAAAATATTTCTCACTTTGGGTTAAGTGTCCTTCTGATATGTTGTCCTAGAATGGTGGACATCTCTCTGATATAGCACTCACATTACACTGTTATCATCAATTTACATGTCTGATTTACAAACTAGATGGAAGTTTCTTAAGATTAAAGACCATGTCATCCATTTTTTCAATATCCAGTAACTATAATAGTGCCAGACACATTTTAACAGCATCCAAAGTATCCATAGCACAAAGCATTTATTTTTGCTATAGCCTTTGGGTCAGGTCCAAAAGTCATGATTTAATCTTGCCATACAGGAAATATTACACTGATCACTACAGCCCCAGCCCCGCCATAGGTCGCTGTAGTTTTCAAATTCTAAGTTAAAATACTCAAAGAGGTGAAGATATAAAGGAACAGAAAATTTAATACTCCAGGCCAAAACTCTCCTGAGTTCTACACGTACATATTCTCTGCCTGCCAACCTGTCCTCTTGAATGTTCCAAAGGTTTCATGCACTCAATACATCCAAAGCAAACTTATGATCTTCTCCCTCATACCATTGTCTCTTCCAATATAACCCATGATCAATAAAAATGTAACATCAACATTTCACCAAACAAATTGGAAGACCACTGATTATCCTTAATATCTTCATCTCTTTTACCAAAATCTTTTCTCAAATCAAATCCATAATTAAATATATGAATATGTCTCCAATTCATCAACTTTTCTATCTCCAGCAACAAACCCTGATCCAAGCTACTGTTACATCTCCCCTAGACTACTGTGCTACTTATCTGGTTTTTTTGCATACACTCTTACCCTCTGCAATCTGCTTTCCACAATGCAGCTGGAGTGATCTTTTCAAAACACTAATCTGATCACATTATCCATTAGATTAAAACACTTCAAAGGCATCCTGCTAATCTTGAGATAGAGACCAAAATCCTTAACCAGGTTTACAAGGCCCTGCAGAGTCTAGCCCCTATCTGTTTCTCTGGCTTCATCTCACACTGTCCCCTCTCTTGTCTCCATTCTAGTTACTCTGACCATATTTCAGTCCCTGGTCATACTGGCCTCCCTCCCATCCAGGGACATTTGCTTATGTTTCCTCTAACAATAATGCTCTACGTCCATCCCTCAATAATTTCTATTCATCCTTATTTCTTTGGGAAAGTCTACTTGACTCCCTCATCTTCAATCATATGTCATTTAACACTATGCATCCCTTATCCTGGCACTTATTATTGCTGAAAACTTGTATTTATTTAAGTAATTCATGGCTGCTTTTTTGCCCAAACAGACTATAAACTCCACAGAGTCAGAACCATAACTGTTCACCACAGGATCTCTAAGACCCTGATCAAATAAATTCTTGATAAACAAGTGATAGAAGGAAGGAAGAGCACCTGTTAGGTAGACAAACCTACACTATAGTCAGTCACCAGCATCCTTGCATATAGAAAAGGTAAAGACTCCATATCAAAGTAATTGATTTAATGAGAGAAGCCTGATAATTATTATTGTTGTTCAGTCACTAAGTTGTATCTGACTCATTGTGACCCCATGAATTGCAGCCTCAGGTTTCTCTGTCCTTCACCATCTCCTGGAGTTTACTCAAACTCATGTCCACTGAGTCGGTGGTGCCATCCAGCCATCTCGTCCTCTGTTACCCCCTTCTCCTGCCCTCAGTCTTTCCCAGCATCAAGGTCTTTTCCAGTGAGTCAGCTCTTCGCATCAGGTGGCCGAAGTATTGGAGCTTCACCTTTAGCATCAGTCATTCCAACACTCAGGACTTATTTCCTTTAGGATGGACTGGTTTGGTCTCCTTACAGTCAAAGGGACTCTCAAGAGTCTTCTCCAACACCACAGTTGAAAAGCATGAATTCTTCAGGGCTCAGCCTTCTTTATATTCCAACTCTCACATCCATACATAACTAGTGGGAAAACTATAGCTTTGACTAGACAGACGTTTGTTGGCAAAGTAATGTCTCTCTTTTTAAAATATGCTGTCTAGGCTGGCCATAGCTTTTCTTCCAAGGAGCAAGTGTCTTTTAATTTTATGCCTGCAGTCATCATCTTACAGTGATTTTGGAGCCCCCAAAAAGTAAGTCTGTCACTGTTTCCATTATTTCCCCATCTATTTGCCATGAAGTGATGAGGCTGGATGCCATTATCATCGTTTATTGAATGTTGAGTTTTAAGCCAACTTTCTCACTCTCCCCTTTCACTTTCATCAAGAGGCTCTTCAGTTCAGTTCAGTTCAGTTCAGTCGCTTAGTCGTGTCCAACTCTTTGTGACCCCACGAATCGCAGCACGCCAGGCCTCCCTATCCATCACCATCTCCCGGAGTTCACTCAGACTCACGTTCATCGAGTCCGTGATGCCATCCAGCCATCTCATCCTCTGTCGTCCCCTTCGCCTCCTGACCCCAATCCCTCCCAGCATCAGAGTCTTTTCCAATGAGTCAACTCTTCACATGAGGTGGCCAAAGTACTGCAGCTTCAGCTTTAGCATCATTCCTTCCAAAGAAATCCCAGGGCTAGATCTCCGTCAGAATGGACTGGTTGGATCTCCCTGCAGTCCAAGGGACTCTCAAGAGTCTTCTCCAACACCACAGTTCAAAAGCATCAATTCTTCGGTGCTCAGCCTCCTTCACAGTCCAACTCTCACATCCATACATGACCACAGGAAAAACCATAGCCTTGACTAGACGGACCTTTGTTGGCAAAGTAATGTCCCTCCTTTTGAATATGCTCTCTAGGTTGGTCATAACTTTTCTTCCAAGGAGTAAGCATCTTTTAATTTCATGGCTGCAGTCACCATCTGCAGTGATTTTAGAGCCCCCAAAAATAAACTCTGACACTGTTTCCCCGTCTATTTCCCATGAAGTGATGGGACCGGATGCCATGATCTTCGTTTTCTGAATGTTGAGCTTTAAGTCAACTTTTTCGGTCTCCTCTTTCACTTTCATCAAGAAGCTTTTTAGCTCCTCTTCACTTTCTGGCATAAGGGTGGTGTCTTCTGCATATCTGAGGTTATTGATATTTCTCCCGGCAATCTTGATTCCAGCTTGTGTTTCTTCCAGGCCAGCATTTATCATGATGTACTTTGCAAAGTTAAATAAGCAGGGTGACAATATACAGCCTTGACATACTCCTTTTCCTATTTGGAAGCAGTCTGTTGTTCCATGTCCAGTTCTAACTGTTGCTTCCTGAACTGCATACAGATTTCTCAACAGGCAGGTCAGGTGGTCTGGTATTCCCATCTCTTTCAGAATTTTCCACAGTTTATTGTGATCCACACAGTCAAAGGTTTTGGCATAGTCAATAAAGCAGAATAGATGTTTTTCTGGAATTCTCTTGCTTTTTCCATGATCCAGCAGATGTTGGCAATTTGATCTCTGGTTCCTCTGCCTTCTCTAAAACCAGCTTGAACATCAGGGAGTTCATGGTTCACATATTGCTGAAGCCTGGCTTGGAGAATTTTGAGCATTACTGTACTAGCATGTGAGATGAGTACAATTGTGCGGTAGTTGGAGCATTCTTTGGCATTGCCTTTCTTTGGGATTGGAATGAAAACTGACCTTTTCCAGTCCTGCGGCCACTGCTGAGTTTTTCAAATTTGCAGGCATATTGAGTGCAGCACTTTCATAGCATCATCTTTCAGGATTTGAAACAGCTCAACTGGAATTCCATCACCTCCACTAGCTTTGTTCGTAGTGATGCTTTCTAAGGCCCACTTGACTTCACATTCCAAGATGTCTGGCTCTAGATTAGTGATCACATCATCATGATTATCTGGGTCATGAAGATCTTTTTTGTATAGTTCTTCTGTGTATTCTTGCCACCTCTTCCTAATGTCTTCTGCTTCTGTTAGGTCCATACCATTTCTGTCCTTTATTGAGCACATCTTTGCATGAAATGTTCCCTTGGTATCTCTAATTTCTTGAAGAGATCTCTAGTCTTTCCCATTCTGTTGTTTTCCTCTATTTTTTGCATTGATCGCTGAAGAAGGCTTTCTTATCTCTTCTTGCTATTCTCTGCAACTCTGCATTCAAATGCTTGTATCTTTCCTTTTCTCCTTTGCTTTTCACCTCTCTTCTTTTCACAGCTATTTGTAAGGCCTCCCCAGACAGCCATTTTGCTTTTTTGCATTTCTTTTCCATGGGGATGGTCTTGATCCCTGTCTCCTGTACAATGTCATGAACTTTCGTCCATAGTTCATCTGGTACTCTATCAGATCTAGGCCCTTAAATCTATTTCTCACTTCCACTGTATAATCATAAGGGATTTGATTTAGGTCATAACTGAATGGTCTAGTGGTTTTCCCTACTTTCTTCAATTTGAGTCTGATTTTGGTAATAAGGAGTTCATGATCTGAGCCACAGTCAGCTCCTGGTCTTGTTTTCGTTGACTGTATAGAGCTTCTCCCCCTTTGGCTGCAAAGAATATAATCAATCTGATTTCGTTGTTGACCATCTGGTGATGTCCATGTGTAGAGTCTTCTCTCATGTTGTTGGAAGAGGGTGTTTGCTATGACCAGTGCATTTTCTTGGCAAAACTCTATTAGTCTTTGCCCTGCTTCATTCCACATTCCAAGGCCAAATTTGCCTGTTACTCCAGGTGTTTCCTGACTTCCTACTTTTGCATTCCTGTCCCCTATAATGAAAAGGACATCTTTTTGGGGTGTTAGTTCTAAAAGGTCTTGTAGGTCTTCATAAAACCGTTCAATTTCATCTTCTTCAGCATTACTGGTTGGGGCATAGACTTGGATAACTGTGATATTGAATGGTTTGCCTTGGAGACAAACAGAGATCATTCTGTCATTTTTGAGATTGCATCTCAAAAATGTATTTCGGACTCTTGTTGACCATGATGGCTACTCCATCTCTTCAGTTCCTATTCCCTTTCTGCCATAACGGTGGTGTCATCTGCATAACTGAGGTTATTCATGTTTCTCCCGGCAATCTTGATTCCAGATTGTGCTTCATCTAGCCTGGTATTTTGCATGATGCACTCTGCATAGAAGTTAAATAAACGTGTCAATATACAGCCTTGACGTACTCCTTTCCTGATTCAGAAACAGGCCATTGTTCCATGACTGGTTCTAACTGTTGCTTCTTGACCTGCACACAGATTTCTCAGGAAGCAGGTAAGGTGGTCTGGTATTCCCATCTCTTTCAGAATTTTCCACAGTTTATTGTGATCCACACAGTCAAAGGCTTTGGTGTAGTCAATAAAGCAGAAGTGGATGTTTTTTGTGGATCTCTCTTGCTTTTTCTATGATCCAATGGATATTTGCAATTTGATCTCTGCTTCCTCTGCCTTTTCTAAATCCAGCTTGAACATCTGGAAGTTCATGGTTAATGTACTACTGAAGCCTGGCTTAGAGAATTTTGAGCATTACTTTGCTAGCATGTGAAATGAGTGCAATTGTGCAGTAGTTTGAACATTCTTTGGTCCTGCCTTTCTTTGGGATTGGAATGAAAACTGACCTTTTCCAGTCCTGTGGCCACTGCTGAGTTTTCCAAATTTGCAGGCATACTGAGTTCAGCACTTCAACAGCATCATCTTTTAGGAATTGAAATAGCTCAACTGGAATTCCATCATCTCTGCTAGCTTTGTTCATAGTGATGCTTTGTAAGGCCCACTTGACTTCAATTCCAGGATTTCTGGCTCTAGGTGAGTGATCATACCATCATGCTTATCTGAGTCATTAAGATCTTTTTATTATAGTTTTTCAGTATATTCTTTCCACCTTATCTTAATATCTTCTGCTTCTGTTAGGTCCATACCATTTCTGTCCTTACTGTGTGGTGAATACTTCATATTGTGTGGTAAAGATTTTATAAGGCAAGTACTACCTGAATAATGAAACCAGACAAAGAAGAAAAACATCTCTTATGAATACAGACACAAAAATCCTCTATATAATAGCAGCAAACTGATTTCCACCACAACAAAATGAGGCTTGTCTCAGGAATGCAAAGATGGTTTAATATTCAAAAGTAAATCAGTGTAGTCTATCTTATTGACAATCTAAAGAAGAACAAAACCCACATGATTGTGTCAAATGATGCTGGAAACGTATTTGACAAAATTCAGCACCTACTATGAAATACAAAATCCCTAACAAAGTAAGAACTCCTCAAAGTGAAAGAGGATATCAACAAAAATGTAGTAAAAGCATTTCATCATGATGAAAACTTAAATGTTTTCTCCTAAATGTCCTTGCTTGTCATTCTTATTGAAAATAGTACTAGAAGTCCTAATTTGTGCAATAAGGCAAAATAAATAAAGAGTATACAACTTGGAAAGGAAGAAATAAAACTGTCCCTATGACACTCAACTGTGTATATAAGGTGCCCTAAGGACTCTAAAAAAAAATGCATTTATTAGAACTAATACATTTAGCAATGCTTCAGTTCAGTTCAACTCAGTTCAATCGCTCAGTCGTGTCCAACTCTTTGCGACCTCGTGAATCGCAGCACGCCAGGCCTCCCTGTCCATCACCAACTCCCAGAGTTTACCCAAACTCTACAGAATATAAAGTCAGTGTACGTGTGCACACACACACATACACACGTTATACATCAATTATATATATATATATATAATATTTCTACATATTAGAAATGAACAATTAGAAATTTTGAAATTTTAAAACCAGTATCATTGAAAATAGATCACCCCAGGACTTCCCTGGTGGCTCAGTGGAAATGAATCTGACTGCCAATGCAGGAGACATGGGTTCAATTCCTGCTCAGCAAGGACCCCACATTCTGCAAAGTAACTAAGCCCATGTGCCACCACTATTGAGCCTGTGCCCTAGAGCCCAGGAGCTACAACTACTGTGCCCACGTTCTGTAACAACTGAAGCCTGCAGGCCCTAGAGGCTGTGCTTCGCAAAAAGAGAAGCCACAGCAATGAGAAGCCCATGCACCGCAACTAGCCGCAACTAGAGAAAAGCCCATGCAGCAATGAAGATCCAGAACAGCCAAAAAATAAATCACTAAATAAATAAATTGAAAAAAAGACAGATCACCCCAAAGTGAGATGCTTAGGTATAAACCTAAGAAAACATGTATCAGAATATATATGTTAAAAACTAAACAGGTTAATAAGAAAAATCAAACCAGGTTCATATCAATTCTCTCCAGACTGACCTATAAATTTAACATAAATCCAATCAAAATTATTTTTTTTACTTATAGACAAACTTACACTAACATTGATTTGGAAAATCAAAGGAACTAGAAAAACTAAAACATTTAAAAAAATTAAATTAGAGAAACTACAGCAATTGATTTTAATGACTTACTACAAAGTTATAGTAAACAAGACAGTGTGATACTAGCAAAGAAATAAATAAAAGACTGAAATAGAATACAGAACACAGAAACAGACCCAGACAAATATGACCAACTGATTTCTGACAAAAGAATAAAAGCGATTCAATAAACTGCAGTCTTTTAAATATATTGTGTTGGAACAATTGAATATTTAAACATCCATATGCAACAAACAAAAAACTCAACTTAAGCCTCACAACTTATACAAAAAACAGAACACATTAAAAAAAAAAAAAAGCTTCAGAATGCATTATAGCCCTAAATGTAAAATGTAAAACTATAAAACTTATTGAAAAAAGGGTAGGGGAAAATCTTCACAGCCCGAGGTTGGCCAAAGAATTCTTAGATATGCCACCAAAAGCACAGCAAATTACAGATACAGCCCATAAACTGGACTTCATCAACATGAAAACTTTTTGCTCTGCAAAAAACATCAAGAAACTGAAAATGCAAGTCACAGACTGGGAAAAAAAAAATTCACCACACATATACTAGACAAAGGGCTTGTATTCAAAATATATAAGAATGTCTTATAATAATAAAGAATAAAACTTTGAAAATGATCTGCAGAAATACCTCACAAAAGAAATATAAATGACCAATGCACACATCAAAAGATGCTCAACATCACATTTTCAAGTCACAGAGTCTGCAAAGCATTTGTTTGCAAACTATATAAAGACCTCTCAAACTCACCAATAAGAAAAAACAAACAAATTTTAAAATATGTGAAAGAGATGAACAGACATATGGATTGCAAATAAGTACATGAAAAGGTACTTATTGTTATTAGCATTAGGGAAATTCAAATTAAAACCATGATGAGATACCACTACACATCTGTATGAATGGCTGAAATAAATAATAAGAGTTAAAATGTCAAGTGCTGCTGAGGATTTGGAGCAATTGCAACTACTGAAGCCCACATGCTCTAGAGCCCATGCTCTACAGCAAGGAAGCCATGACAATGAAACAGGTCCGTGCACCACAACTAGAGAATAGTCCCTGCTTGCTAGAACTACAGAAAAATCCATGCAGCAATGAAGATCCAGCACAGCCGAAAATAAATAAATAGAATTATTTTTTAAAAGGGTTTTAAAAAAAAAAGAATTGATGACATTGTAAAGCAATTATCCTCCAAATTAAAAGTATTTTTAAAAGAATTAATGAAAACAAATACACACACAATACAGAGAATCAACAAAGTCAAAGGTTGGTTGGTTGCAAAAACTAATAAATTCACAACAAGATTAAGAAAAAAATGGAAATATAAACAATTGATATCAGGATGGAAAAAGGATTACTACATAATTAATAATATATACAGATAACCTCTAGAGGTTATAAAGATTTTTATGTCAAAAATATTGAAGACTTAGAGGGAATAAACAAATTCCTAGAAAAAAAATTTTTTTCTAACTTACCAAAACTGACACAAAAAGAAACAGAGATCTGATTAGTCCTATAACTATTAAAGAAATTAAATCTACAAAATAGTCTTTTAGGTCAAGGGGCTTCACTTGTGAATTGTTAAACTTTTCTGCAATATAGAAAAAAAGAGTATATTCTCCTACTCAACTGATAAATGGATAATAATTTGTGGTGCATCCATAAAACAAAATACTACTCAGCAATATAAAGGAACAAACTAATACATGAACAGCCAAAATATATCTCAAAAGCATTATACTAAGTGAAAAAATCCAGATACAAAAGACTGTATACTTACTAAGATCTCACACAGTTAAATAAGTAAATATTTAAAATAATTTTTAAAGGCTATATACTGTACGACTCCATTTATGTGATATTGAAAAAAAGGTAAAACTTTTCAGTTTGGCAAGGACTAGCAGAAGTGGGGTAAGAATACTGCACACAGAGAATGAGGAAATTTTTTAAGGTGAGGGAAATACTGTATATTCTGATTATGATGAGAATTACAGGACTATATCATTTGTCAAAGCTCATAAAACTATATATCTAAGAATCTTACTGCATGTAAATCATATCTCAGTAAATATACATGACTTAAAGAAAAACCTGATAAAGAAATAAAAGTATACGAAAATTTCCAGAAACAGTATCAATGGTAAATATTTTAAGCAGACATTGCTTTGATAATTTCAGAAGCACACATCCTGTGATAAAATTTCAATATAACTCCTCTGAGCTTAAGTTAAGCCATAAAAATTTTTCAAATTAAATTTGCAGCAGCAAATTTACTGGACCTAACACTACTGATTGATAGATTAAAATCTAAACATTTTCAATTAGAGTAAATAATCTAATAGGTACCTATCAGTTCAAGCAACTGTATACGTATTTATATAAAAGCACTATTCTTGTCTAGACAGCTTTGAACAATGAAAACATATTTTTTCTTCTCTTATTTTTCACCTTTTTTGGTGGATTTTGGGTGGATTTAATTTCTAAGTAATCACAACAATGGAGAAGGAAATGGCCAACCCACTCCAGTATTCTTAGCATGCTACAGTCTGTGGGGTGGCAGAGAGCCAGACACGATTTAGTGACTAAACAACAAACAACAGTCACAATATAAGTTTTATCTCTCATTTATTCCAAATCTATCACTTTTCAAAATCGGACACCTACCAGTTTCTTTGTCTAATGTAGAATGCTCTCCTTTATCTTTCTCAAGAAAAAGCAGCTAAGACTGCAACATGACAACCAAATTGATTTTCATGGTCTGCTTCCAGGTGGCCTGTCACAGGCTGGCATATTCACAGGGGCCAAAGGCTGCTGGTTCAAAACCTCCTCTTGGAGTTCAGAAAGAATTAAAACAGCAGCACTCGTTGTTGTATTTTCCTAACTGCACCTGCTGTGTTAGTGATCATCACATACATACTAGTTTTTATAAAGTGTCTATACCCACAAGATCCAACCTCTGAGGCTCATCCCAATCTTCCTGTAGTTACACACTATCTCAGAACCTAAGGATCATATCTCGAGCACTAAATGAAAAGTATTAACCCCAAACACCATCTGCAGTCTTTCTTTTATTATATACTTCCAGTGCCTTGAAACCGAAGATAGGGTAAACATGGATGGAATGCATACAACTTACTCTGCTTCAGTGGAAAATTGTACCCCATAACTACATCTATCCAAAGAGATTATTCCTATCACCTGTCTACACATATTCTATTTACTAGGACATTAAAAACATTTAAACCAACCATCTTAAAACTGACCTAGATATCCACATTAAAATATAAAAAAAACTTCATGTAGAAATCTAATCTTTGCTGTTTAATCAAAGGAAGTTAAACTTCTGCTTCTCTGCTTGTGCTGACCGAGATTTAATGATATGACAGCCACACAGTATTATGGTGTATGGTGTATTCCAACCTGTTCTATTTTGAAGATTCCATTCCAATGATCACTAGACTGGGAAGAAAGCCTATGAGAAATGGATAAACTAGATCCTTTTTTTAAAAAAAAATATTGAACAGATTGCTTCTATTCAGATTAGCATCATTCAAATCTGAGACACCCAAGGTGCTTTACAATGAGGTATAAATTAGAACTATAATGAGTAATTATAAGCAACAGCTTAGCTTTTAGGGGAACTGCCTGTTTACTTAGAAAGAAAAGACTTGGCTGGCAGTCCAAGTTTATTCCCTCTACATCCCTTTAACAATAGTGTAGAATATTTAGCTTACAAAGCCATACATAACTAACTAAAGGCAAACACCAAGGCCTTCAGTAAAAGTTCCCTATGGAGTGGTATATTTAACTCTAGTAGTTTGCTCTGTAACCATGTACTAATTCAGCAGAGTAGGTGACACCAATTAAGATCCTGAAATAGATTAGGCAAGGAGAGTCATCAATGAGGACTGGAATTTTAATCAGTATTTAAAATATAAATCCTAGAAGTGACATTCAGTTTTTTAAATGACTGATGCTAAATGATATTGATTGCAGCATGATTGATAACAAAGTACAGAAAAGGATAGAGGAAGTTTTGCGGACTTCTTTAAAAATATAGTCGAGAGGCTTTGATGGAAGTCACATATGTTTATGTGTGTGCACATGCACACTTAAACCAGGCATGGAGTGGTAGGGGGAAAAGCTGGTTATTTTCCTAACAACAAAAGTTCAATTCTATCATTTTTAGACACTTAAAAGCTAAATTTTATAACCCAGAAACAACTTTTAAAACCATTTATTTATACTTTCTACAAATATTTCAGTACTTGTTATAATCCTAGTAAATATAAATACAATAAATAAGATATATATAATTTGGCAATTACAAAATTTTATAGTTACAAAGGTCTCTGTTCAGATTAGGTATAGATACTGTGGGTGCTAACTGCATATCTATTTAGCATCTCATGAGAGGCAAGAAATACTTTATAAAGGATGTGATCTCTAAAATGAGACAAAAAGATCACTGGAAAGGACAACATTAAAGAAAGAGTTTTTAAAGCTGAGGGAATATTTCTTTAAAAAGACACAAAGGTAAGAAAAAAGAATGATAGTTGAAAAACTGATAATCACAGGAATCAATACTTAACTTCATATTATTAATAAAAAATAAAATAACTATGATTTATTAAAACCCTAAAACATAGATAGTCTCTTACACACAATGCTTCTAATATTTACAGCTTTTCAATTATCGTTACCCCAATTTTGGGCTTCCCACGTATGCAGTGGTAAAGAATCTGCTTGCCAATGCAGGAGTTGCAGGTTTGATCCCTGGGTTGGGACGATCCCCTGGAGAAGGGAACAGCAACCCATTTCAGTATTCTTGCCTGAGAAATCCCATGGACAGAGGAACCTGGCAGGCTACAGTCCATGGGGTCACAAAGAGTTGGACACAACTGAGCACAGCACAGCGCAGTCGTTTTACAGAAGAAATTTAAAAGTTAAAGAGAATAACTTGTCTTGTTAGGAAAAAAATTTTAAATGATTTGAGATGACCAAAAAAGATGACTGGGTGTTTTGTTAGGGTGCCTTTTCAAGTTACCTCCACCTTTCTGTGTCCCATATCTCAAGTATTTTTAAATTCCACAAATTATAGATAGTTGATAACAATGAAAATTAATATGTTCCATAGATACTCAAATGATTTGTCCAGTGGAGTTAAAACTGGTTTCCCTCCCCATGTAGAAAAAGGCAGTTTTGAATCAACCAAGCAAGGTCATGTCAGGCAAGCTTGTTCTCTGGATTTTCCTTTGAGCTCTTTGTAACAACTTTTGGGGTTCCCTTATTAGCTAATGAGTTAACCAACAGCTTTGGCATGGGTTTATGTATATGTTTATGAATCATGATATAAACTTAAAAAAAAATCGTTTAATAGATCCAAAGAAAAATAAGTCACAATTTGAAGGTTTGTGTGAATTCTACATAGTTGCAAAGACAAAGTTCTTTCCATCACACACAACTCACTACTTATCTCCTTTTAATCTTGAATGTTAAAGATTTTTGTAATAGTAAAGGGTCTCATCAAATTTTTATACTCCATGTGATAAAACATATTAAAAAGTACAGCTTGAGGATACTTTCACTCTTACCAATTCTTCACAAAATTATAATTTCTCAGCTTCTAATGGAATGAAAAAGGAAAATAAAAGGATCTCCTCTCATTCCAAGGCTTTTTACAGCCAAACAACCACAAAAAACAAAGACTGGGCTTACAATTCATGCCATTTAATGCTCTATCAGGCATAATTCATGTCAAATTCTACTGAGCAAACTCTGGGATAATTAAAGTGTACTAATATGATGAATAAGAGAAAGGTGGTGACCTGGGGGAGAACTTATAAAACCAATGTCTCCTGCTCTTGTTGATTATTCTTTTTGTTATGATGGATTTCCTTTTCTCGATCTCACCTTTTTGAAAAATTAGATTGTTCCTGTTGAACCACACTATTCAATAATACTTGGTGACAAATATTCAAACCCACATAACGGAAGTTAGATGGTAAATTTTACTGTCATATAAAATACTCCTAAAAACATAATGAGCCACTGTTATTGGCATTTATTCAGTTCATAAGTAAATTCTAAAAGCTTTAAAAAGGAAGAAAAATCCAGCACACATACTTTAAAGATGTATTTGTTTATCTGCTTAACAAAACTGACAGTACGAAGCTTCTTTTGCATGTTACAATGACATGTGTTAAAGGTATATTTCCTTCGAACCATTTACCCTTCGCCACTGGTGAAAGGCAACAAGATCTCTTTACAAAGTCTCGTCTTTTTCAATAAATTTTGCATGAAAACATGTTATCCTGGCACAAAGTTGCCTGCTGTCACATCCGAAGTGTGATAAATGTTTAATGAAAACAACACCACACAGCTTGGTGTCAGACAACAGCTATCACACAGCCCTCCTTTGATCCAAACAGACACTTAAAAGGAGTTCTAAGCACACTCTGCACCACAGAATTCTATAACCTATATGCAAATAGGGGTAAATTAGCATAAATGACTTCCTGCTGCATAAAGAAATAAGAGGTAAAGAAAAATATGACAGCCTCTAAGAGTATGTAACTGCTGTCAAACTCAAGTCCAGCATTCCCAAACCACTTCCAACATCTTCTGCCAAGCACTAGGTAGGAAAAACCTCATCAACAGGAATTTAATACATGAAATTCTACAACTGAAGATAGGAACATTGCTAAGTTCCAAGCCATATCTTTACACACAGAGTATGACTACTACATGATACTGAACGTCTAAAATTAATTCTAATACTTTTTAATTATCAATATCCACATTTTATAGAAGAATACATTAAAGCTCACAGAAACTAACTTGTCTTGTAGGGGAAAAAATTGTGGAAGATTTAAAACTAGCATTAATTCTAATTTCTGCAATTTAACTTTCCCAGAATCTAAACCCTTTAGCATATTTTTTTTTAAGATGTACTATTCATAAAGGCTGGGCTTTCCTTATGGCTCAGCTGGTAAAGAATCTGCCTGCAATGCAGGAGACCTGGGTTCGTTCCCTGGGTTGGGAAGATCTCCTGGAGAAGGGGAAAGGTACCCACTCCAGTATTCTGGCCCTGTATAGTCCATGGGTCGCAAAGAGTCGATGTCACTGAGCGACTTTCACTTTCATTCATAATGGCTATATGTTCAAAAGTAGCAATTCCCATGAACAAAAAGTATATGTTGCCTCTGTTGATATACTTTCTGTGTTTTTAGTATATAAAAATATACCTAAAATAATTTTAATATAAGCAATATAACTTCTAATTACATTGCACAGTCAACTCTTCAGTGGAAGATTTTACATACAGGGAACTATAGGCCATGGGCTATAACCAAAGCCTAATTTCACTGCTATCCCTGTGACTTCTAGATATATTTTCAAAGAGACTTAAAGAAGACAATTGATTTAGTGGGAGTCACATTTAAGAAATTATATTTAAATACATCCGTCTCACATTACCTACCAAAAAGCACTGCTGCAGTGCATTCTGTATATCCAGAGGGAAAGTCTTACCTCTCTTAAAAGCAGAAAGCTTCAGAAAGTTATACAAAGGAAAAAGTTATCAATTCAAGTGTTTGGGAAAACTATTCCAGAAGTTATTGATGGGCACATTTCTGAGAAGAGCATTTATCTACTGAAAAGCTAATGAGGGAATAGTAAAAGTGAAAAGCTTTCACAGTAGTGTCTCATAAAGGAAAATACATTAGGTTCCTGATGAATCCTAAAGTTATTCAAATTAAGAAAGCATTTTACTAGGCAATAAATGCTTTAAACCAAATTTTCTCAGCTGGTGATTTAAAATCATGATTGAAAATAAATTAAAATCAACGGCGATGGCACCCCACTCTAGTACCTTTGCTTGGAAAATCCCATGGACGGAGGACCCTGGCAGGCTGCAGTCCATGGGGGTGCTAAGAGTTGGACACAACTGAGCGACTTCACTTTCAATTTTCACTTTCATACATTGGAGAAGGAAATGGCAACCCACTCCAGTGTTCTTGCCTAGAGAATCCCAGGGACGGGGGAGCCTGATGGACTGCCATCCATGGGGTCGCACAGAGTCGGACACGACTGAAGCAACTTAGCAGCAGCAGTAGCAGCACTTAAAATCTACTCCTAAGGATGGCAGCATGATTTAAAATCGATGGTGGTATGTCACTGGAAGTACTGACATTTATTAACAACTAATTTTCAAAGAAGTCTATAAAGATGTTTTATAGTGGTTGTCTATACTTTTAGGATTTCCCTGGTGGCTAAGACAGTAAAGAATCCACCTGCAATGCAGGAGACCTGGGTTCAACCCCTGGGATGGGAAGATCCCCTGGAAGAAGGCATAGCAACCCACTCCAGTATTCTTGCTTGGAGAATTGACAGAGGAGCTTGGCGGGCTGCAGTCCATAGAGTTGCAAAGAGTCAAACACGACTGAACAACTAAGCACATACTTTTTGGAGGTTGAATAAAATGTTTCTAGAGAAGGCTCAAATGGGATATACAATGTTCACATCATCAAACCAAGTTATAACCATAATATACCATGGAAAGTTTCATATTTCTAATTTTTGACTCTCAATAAAAGTTTGCTTAACAAAATGGTATTGTTAGGTGTTCAATTTCAATTTAATAACTCTATTATTAATAAAATTTGTTTTCATGTTGCAAAGACATGTCCTCATAAAAGAAATATAATCATCTAATGATATAATAAATATTTGTTCTATAAATTTGGGAGGAAGTAATATAAACAAAATCTGCATCAATATTTAAAAAAGTAAATATTCCTAGAAATGAAGTTTTATAAATATAAAACATTAAAAATTAAAGTCATGAAACTTTCTTGATAAAATCTAAGACAAGGCTTGGTTAGCGTCTTTCCTGTATTAATTTTTCACTCACTGTTGTAAAGAAAGGCACCTTTTAAACCCTACAAACACCTAATATCCTCCTAGTTTATATTAGGTCTTCGTTCTTCAGCAAATTAATGAAACGAATAGATCAGTTTATGATGTTATAAGATAAATCCTAATAAAAACCATTAAAATGCTCCAGAAATTTCCAGAACGTGTACTCAACTAGCTATTTTTTAAAGGTTTTTCAGAATTTTCCTATTATTTTTTCCAATTTATAAAATACTCCTTTACCCATTATTGTACTTACTCTCCTTGCTTTCTACTTCATAAATGTCCACTTTATGTCCTATCAATATTTGTAAATATTTCTTTTTTCAAACTGGTTTGATGAAAACAAAGATTGTTATGCATAAAGAAGCAGAATCACATGAGCTGTTATTTTCTCTTATATGAGGAAGCATGTAGGGTTATTTAGTACAAGCTAAAATACTTGTTGCTGAGTTATACAATCACAATGAGCTGATACATAAGTCCTAATTCAATCATTCGTGAATCATTTTTCCTTTCTCTCTACCTACATGCATTCCTTAAATCAAATTTCAAAGATTCAATGAAGCCATCACAAAAATACATTTAATTAAGGCCTAAAAATTTTTGTGGTTTTATTAATATAATGAAAAATAACTTCAAATAAACAGATGAAATGCTAATGTGGGAAAGTACAGAAGGCAGAAAAGGAATTAATCTTTTACTAATAACAGATATCCAAACCAGTCAGAGAAAAATAAGGAACAGAAGATTCTTTCACTTTTCTTTAGCTACTTCCTATGAAAGTTTAAGCAACAGCATATCACTTGAACTCACACAATACAGATCACCATCAATAACTATGGGTTTTGTGCGATTAAGAGTCAGGATACTATTGTCAGTGAATGTGAATTAGAAGCCTATCTCTGCCATTTATTTACAAGTCCTATGATCACAAGTCATCATCTGTATAAATGGGATAATAAAAGCATGTATTTCATTAGGTTATTATGAAAATTAAATGAGATACTATATGTCTAGCAAAACTTCTGGCACTTAGAAAATATATTTGTTAGATGCTTATTATAATATCCACAGTAAGTAAAGCTTATTGTGCGACCGGCATCAGGGGTAGAAGCCAGGAGGAGCCCATGCCCGGGAGGAGCTACCCCACATCCGAGGTCAGGGGTGGCGGCCGGAGGAGCCACCCTGCGCCCGAGGCCAGGGGCAGTGGCTGGGAGGAGCAACCCCACGCCCAAGGCCAGGGGCATAGGCTGAAAGGAGCAACCCCACGCCAAAGGACCTGTGGTTGCCTGGGCACAGGAGGGCCTAGAGGAGCTATCCAATGTAGAAGGTCAGGAAGGGCAGCGGTGAGGAGATACCCCTCCTACAAGGTAAGGAGCAGCAGCTGCCCTTTGATGGAGCAGCCGTGAAGAGATACACACGCCCAAGGTAAGAGAAACCCAAGTAAAATGGTAGGTGTTGCAAGAGGGCATCAGAGAGCAGACACACTGAAACCAGACTCACAGAAAACTAGTCAATCTAATCACACTAGGACCACAGCTTTCTCTAACTCAATGAAACTAAGCCATGCCTGTGGGGCAACCCAAGACAGGTGGGCATAGTGGAGAGGTCTGACAGAATGTGGTCCACTGGAGAAGGGAATGGCAAACCACTTCAGTATTCCTGCCTTGAGAACCCCATGAACAGTATGAAAAGGCAAAATGATAGGATACTGAAAGAGGAACTCCTCAGGTGAGTAGGTGCCCAATATGCTACTGGAGATGAGTGGAGAAATAACTCCAGAAAGAATGAAGGGATGGAGCCAAAGCAAAAACAATACCCAGCTGTGGATGTGACTGGTGACAGAAGCAAGGTCCAATGCTGTAAAGAACAATATTGCATAGGAATCTGGAATGTCAGGTCCATGAATCAAGGCAAATGGGAAGAGGTCAAACAAGAGATGGCAAGAGTGAATGTCGACATCCTAGGAATCAGCGAACTAAAATGGACTGGAATGGGTGAATTTAACTCAGATGACCATTATATCTAATACTATGGGCAAGAATCCCTAAGAAGAAATGGAGTAGCCATCATGGTCAACAAAAGACTCTGAAATGCAGTACTTGGATGCAATCTCAAAAACGACAGAATGATCTCTGTTTGTCTCCAAGGCAAACCATTCAATATCACAGTTATCCAAGTCTATGCTCTAACCAGTAACGCAGAAGAAGCTGAAGTTGAACGGTTCTATGAAGACTTACAAGACCTTTTAGAACTAACACCAAAAAAAGATCTCCTTTTCATTATAGGGGACTGGAATGCAACAGTAGGAAGTCAAGAAACACCTGGAGTAACAGGCAAATTTGGCCTTGGAATGTGGAATGAAGCAGGGCAAAGACTAATAGAGTTTTGCCAAAAAAATGCACTGGTCATAGCAAACACCCTCTTCCAAGAACACAAGAGAAGAGTCTACACATGGACATCACCAGATGGTCAACACCGAAATCAGATTGATTATATTCTTTGCAGCCAAAGATGGAGAAGCTCCATACAGTCAACAAAACCAAGACCAGGAGCTGACTGTGGCTCAGATCATGAACTCCTTATTATCAAAATCAGATTCAAATTGAAGAAAGTAGGGAAAACCACTAGACCATTCAGTTATGACCTAAATCAAATCCCTTATGATTATACACTGGAAGTGGGAAATAGATTTAAAGGCCTAGATCTGATAGACAGAGTGCCTGATGAGCTACGGAATGAGGTTCGTGACATTGTACAAGAGACAGGGATCAAGGCCATCCCCATGGAAAAGAAATGCAAAAAAGCAAAATGGCTGTCTGGGGAGGCCTTACAAATAGCTGTGAAAAGAAGAGAGGTGAACAGCAAAGGAGAAAAGGAAAGATATAAGCATCTGAATTCAGAGTTCCAAAGAATAGCAAGAAAGATAAGAAAGGCTTCTTCAGCAATCAATGCAAAGAAATAGAGGAAAACAACAAAATGGGAAAGACTAGAGATCTCTTCAAGAAAATTAGAGATACCAAGGGAACCTTTCATGCAAAGATAGGCTCGATAAAGGACAGAAATGGTATGGACCTAACAGAAGCAGAAAATATTAAGAAGAGGTGGCAAACTTGTAAAAGAATGAAACTAGATCACTTTCTAACACCGCACACAAAAATAAACTCAAAATGGATTAAAGATCTAAATGTAAGACCAGAAACTATAAAACTCCTAGAGGAGAACATAGGCAAAACACTCTCCAACATAAATCACAGCAGGATCCTCTATGATCCACCTCCCAGAATTCTGGAAATAAAAGCAAAAATAAACAAATGGGATCTAATTAAAATTAAAAGCTTCTGAACAACAAAGGAAAATATAAGCAAGGTGAAAAGACAGCCTTCTGAATGGGAGAAAATAATAGCAAAGGAAGCAACTGACAAACAACTAATCTCAAAAATATGCAAGCAACTTATGCCGCTCAATTCCAGAAAAATAAACGACCCAATCAAAAAATGGGCCAAAGAACTAAATAGACATTTCTCCAAAGAAGACATACGGATGGCTAACAAACACATGAAAAGATGCTCAACATCACTCATTATTAGAGAAATGCAAATCAAGACCACAATGAGGTACCACTTCACACCAGTCAGAATGGCTGTGATCCAAAAATCTGCAAGCAATAAATGCTGGAGAGGGTCTGGAGAAAAGGGAACCCTCCTACACTGTTGGTGGGAATGCAAACTAGTACAGCCACTATGGAGAACAGTGTGGAGATTCCTTAAAAAATTGCAAATAGAACTACCTTATGACCCAGCAATCCCACTGCTGGGCATACACACTGAGGAAACCAGAATTGAAAGAGACACATGTACCCCAATGTTCATCGCAGCACTGTTTATAATAGCCAGGACATGGAAACAACCTAGATGTCCATCAGCAGATGAATGGATAAGAAAGCTGTGGTACATATACACAATGGAGTATTACTCAGCCATTAAAAAGAATTCATTTGAATCAGTTCTGATGAGATGGATGAAACTGGAGCCGATTATACAGAGTGAAGTAAGCCAGAAAGAAAAACACCAATACAGTATACTAACACATATATATGGAATTTAGAAAGATGGCAATGACGACCCTGTATGCAAGACAGGAAAAAAGACACAGCTGTGTATAACGGACTTTTGGACTCAGAGGGAGAGGGAGAGGGTGGGATGATTTGGGAGAATGGCATTCTATCATGTATACTATCATGTAAGAATTGAATCAACAGTCTATGTCTGACGCAGGATACAGCATGCTTGGGGCTGGTGCATGGGGATGACTGAGAGAGATGTTATGGGGAGGGAGGTGGGAGGGGGGTTCATGTTTGGGAACACATGTAAGAATTAAAGATTTTAAAAATAAATAAATAAAATAAAATAAAATAAAATCAGTCACAGAAAAAAATAAAAATAAAAAAGAAGAGGTGGCAAGAATACACAGAAGAACTATACAAAAAAGATCTTCACGACCCAGATAATCATGATGATGTGATCACTCATCTAGAGCCAGACATCTTGGAATGCGAAGTCAAGTGGGCCTTAGAAAGCATCACTACGGACAAAGCTAGTGGAGGTGATGGAATTCCAGTTGAGCTCTTTCAAATCCTGAAAGATGATGCTGTAAAAGTGCTGCACTCAATATGCCAGCAAATTTGAAAAACTCAGCAGTGGCCACAGGACTGGAAAAGGTCAATTTCCATTCCAATCTCAAAGAAAGGCAATGCCAAAGAATGCTTAAACTACTGCACAATTGCACTCATCTCACACGCTAGTAAAGTAATGCTCAAAATTCTCCAAGCCAGGCTTCAGCAATACGTGAACCGGGAACTTCCAGATGTTCAAGCTGGTTTTAGAAAAGGTAGAAACCAGAGATCAAATTGCCAACATCTGCTGGATCATGGAAAAAGCAAGAGAGTTCCAGAAAAACATCTATTTCTGCTTTATTGACTGTGCCAAAGCCTTTGACTATGTGGATCAAAACAAATTGTGGAAAATTCTGAAAGAGATGGGAATACCAGACCACCTGACCTGCCTCTGGAGTAATCTGTATGCAGGTCAGGAAGCAACAGTTAGAACTGGACATGGAACAACAGACTGCTTCCAAATAGGAAAAGGAGTACATCAAGGTTGTATATTGTCACCCTGCTTATTTTACTTGTATGCAGAGTACATCATGAGAAATGCTGGACTGGAAGAAACACAAGCTGGAATCAAGATTGCAGAGAGAAATATCAATAACCTCAGATATGCAGATGACACCACCCTTATGGCAGAAAGTGAAGAGGAACTAAAAAGCCTCTTGATGAAAGTGAAAGTGGAAACTGAAAACATTGGCTTCAAGCTCAACATTCAGAAAACGAAGATCATGGCATCCGGTCCCATCACTTCATGGGATATAGATGGGGAAACAGTGGAAACAGTGTCAGACTTTGTTTTTTTGGGCTCCAAAATCACTGCAGATGGTGACTGCAGCCATGAAAATAAAAGACGCTTACTCCTTGGAGGAAAACCAAAGTAGATAGCATATTCAAAAGCAGAGACATTACTTTGCTGACTAAGGTCTATCTAGTCAAGGCTATGTTTTTCCTGTGATCATGTATGGATGTGAGAGTTGGACTGTGAAGAACGCTGAGCACCGAAGAATTGATGCTTTTGAACTGTAGTGTTGGAGAAGACTCTTGAGAGTCCCTTGGACTGCAAGGAGATCCAACCAGTCCATTCTGACGGAGATCTAGCCCTGGGATTTCTTTGGAAGGAATGATGATAAAGCTGAAACACCGGTACTTTGGCCACCCCATGCAAAGAGTTGACTCATTGGAAAAGACTCTGATGCTGGGAGGGAATGGGCTTGGAGGAGAAGGGGACGACAGAGGATGAGATGGCTGGATGGCATCACTGACTTGATGGACATGAGTCTGAGTGAACTCCGGGAGTTGGTGATGGACAGGGAGGCCTGGCGTGCTGCGATTCATGGGGTCGGAAAGAGTCGGACACGACTGAGCGACTGAACTGAACTGAACTGAAGTAAAGCATTTTGTTCATAAAATTACTTGAATTTCACTGGCTTCTCACTGCCTGTAGAATTAACTCTAATATCCTTAATATGAAGTGAAAGTGAAAGCTGCACAGTTGTGTCCGACTTTTTGTGACCCCATGGACTGTAGCCTACCAGATTCCTCTGTCCATGAATTATCCAGGGAAGAATACGGGATTTGGTAACCTGTTCCCTTCTTCAGGGGATCTTCCCAATCCAGGAAGCCTAAGTTATTTACTATCTAGCTCTGCAAAAAAGCTTCCCAATCAAACTCAGGTCTCCCACATTGCAGGTGGATTCTTTACCATCTGTGCCACCAGGGAAGCCCAAGAATATTGGAGTCAGTAGCCTATCCCTTCTCGAGCAGATGTTCCCAACCCAGGAATCAAACCAGGGTCTCCTGCGTTGCAGGTGGATACTTTACCAGCTGAGCTACCAGGGGAGCTCCACAACATATAAGGCATTCTCACAAACATCTCTCATTATTATAACCCTTCTGTAAACCAACCCCATTAGACTTCAGTTCCTCAAGTATGCCATAGCCACTTTGCCTTCCTCCAAGTATCAATATTTCCACAAGAAGTTCATTTTGCATACAACATTCTATGCCATCTTCTCCTTCCTTCAATGTATAAAAATCACATCTTCAAGAGCCCATCCTAACATGCTGACTAATCTAGGTTGACTAGTTTAATGTTCGTGAAAATACCTTGCACTAGAATATGTCAAGACTGAAGATGAAACCCAATGTGCTGAGACTGGCCTCTTGGAAAAATAAAAAGGGTCTAGGTCTGCTGACTTCCAAACTGTTGGTTATATTAGCAATAAATATACTTATCGCTTAAGCCAGAGATTGACAAACTACAGCCCTTGGGCAAATCTAGCCAGCTGCCCATTTTAAAAAATTAAGTTTTGTTGGAATTTAGCTATGCCATTCATTTAGTATTATCTATGGCTGCTTTCATGCTAAATGGGCAGAGTTTAGTAGTTGCAACAGAGACATAAGGCCCAGGAAGCCTAAGTTATTTACTATCTAGCTCTGCAAAAAAGCTTCCTGCCTTTGGTTTAAGCTACATTTAGTTAGGTTTTGTTACTCTTAGCCAGAAGTATCCTAACCCATATGAGTTAGTTTCCTTTTGAAACATTCATCTGACTTCACTGCAATAATTTACATATCTTCCTTTCTATATATGCTTATTTTGCCACTTGCATGAAATCTCTCAGTAGGATTGGGCAGCCATTATGTACTGATTATTTAACATACACATGACAAATAGAAGGCATTCAAATATTGTTGACAGGACAAGTGAACAAATGAATGAGTATATCTGATCAATAACCAATAAATATTTTTGAACAACTATGTACATTAGGTATTCTGAGACAAAAGACCATACAACAGCATGCTCTGCCCTAAATGCTTAAAAATCAGGTTTACAGACTTCCCTGGTGGTCCAGTGGTTCAGACTCTGCATTTCTAATGCAGGGGGCATGAATTCGATCCCTACTCAGGGAACTAAGATCCCACACACAGCACACTGCAGCCAAAACACTAATAAAATAAAATAAAACTGTCTATTTAAAAGAGAAAGAAAAATCACGTTTAAGAAATAAACATGAAAGCTGTAGAAAACAAATATGTAAGTTATTTTTGAAGCAAAACAGGGGGCATTGTCATATGTAAGTACTACCATACTGAATGTATATATCAATGATAGCCCCACTAAACCCTGATTTTAAATCATACCAAAGGGTATGAATTTGTGTGTACTAGGCACTAACTAGAAGGCAGGGCACACTGACATAATACCACCCTGTCCTATGGGCCACTAAAACCATGAAGGGGACTGAATCAGGCTATTCACTGCTTTCTGGCATCCATACTCAGGGCCCTTCAACTGACACCTCATGTTTTGACCCTGTTCACTACCTTTGTTGAGATTTAAGAAATAATGACAAATATGATATTACTATCTTATAAACCTGTCATCTAAGAATGAGTCCCTTGAACACAACAAGCTCTGAGTGATCAAAGAATCTAACCTGTACAGCTGGCCCAGACCTTCAAGATTACTGTCACTATATGAGACCCTTTCCTGAAACTACCCAACCTCCTTATTTATTCATGCTCTTGTTTCTCGTACCTTTAAAATGCCCCATATAATACTTTATGTAATATCAACTTTATTCTAAAAATGTAAAACTTGGTGAAGTAGAAAGCAAAGATTTAATGACCAGTAAAAATCATAGTCACATCACATAATCATAGTTATGTAATAGCTAAAGCATAAACCAAAACGAGGAGGGGAAAAAAGGAACAAGGGGCAAGGCATTTCCTTGACTGACATAATTTATTTGTCTTCTTAGTCCGTATTTCCAGTCTTAGAAACTTACGCTATATGCTCTCTTCTAATCTATCATTCTCTGACTTTTGCCCCTTATCAATATATTTCCCCCATACCCTCTCTGATCCTCATTTCATTCTAACTCTGGCTAAGTTAGCCTCCCTATCTTTAAAGCCAGATATCCAACCCTGCTGCTGCTGCTGCTGCTAAGTTGCTTCAGTCGTGTCCAACTCTGTGAGACCCCAAAGATGGCAGCCCACCAGGCTCCCCAGTCCCTGGGATTCTCCAGGCAAGATCACTGGAGTGGGTTGCCATTTCCTTCTCCAATGCATGAAAGTGAAAAGTGAAAGTGAAGTCACTCAGTCGTGTCTGACTCTTAGCGACCCCATGGACTGCAGCCTCCCAGGCTCCTCTGTCCATGGGATTTTCCAGGCAAGATTACTGGAGTGGGTTGCCATTGTCTTCTCCATCCAACCCTATCTCCTCTAATATTCAACAATCCTTAAAACTAGAAAAGACAGAACTCAGGATTTTATAGGGCAGTGACTGCTCAATGTGCATTAATGGCTGCAGGGTGATCAGGGAAAAGAAAGTCACATAATAATGTAACATGTTCCCAAAATCCACTACAAATGGATCACTTCAAAGAATACATAAAAGCCAATAATCCAGGCAGTTTTATATATTATCACTGTAAATCTGGATAAAAATAAGCATACAGACAACTGTGAAAAAGAAAGGGATGGGAAGAATTCCATATCCTTCAATAAATTTAATTCTTTACAGAATCAAGATCTCAAGGAACCATATCAAAGATCTTGGTAAGCTCTTCAATTTAACACTGAAAAGTGACACACTAAAAGACAAAATACTTGTACTGAAGTATTAAAGTGAATATATATAGGATGTTGAAAGAATGACAAAAGAGGACAAATTCTAAGATGCTCTACTTCACAGAATAAAAGACCCCAATGTCATTTTGGAAAAACAAATAAGAAGCTGTAATTTAAGCTAATAAAGATTTCATTTCATTTCAACATCTTCTAATTAAATAAACAGTTTTGAGTGGACTTCAACATCCAAAAATCCAAACAAAATTAGAACAATTGTTTTAATGAAAACAATCCCAGAAAAAATAAATCCTGGGCCTCATATGCACATACACTCACCTAATACACACATATATCTTTATATTAATGAAGTCCTCATTCTACATTGAAAGAAGTTTTAGCCAATAGTAAATCATGTAGTTCCCTCCCTTATCTTTTTCCTTTTTCCCTAAGAGTTTTACAACAAGTCAATATACATCTTCAAACATAAGTAATCTTCTAATTTTAAGTATCATATTCATGATGAGGAAAATGGAACTTCCCTAACAAATTATGTAAATTTTCCTTTACTGACATAATAAAGTTTTGCAAGTACAATTTATTTCTAAGATTTATTTTATAAATATTAAATGAAAACAGGAATAGAAAGGAAGTACAGTAAAAATTTGAGATAAGTTATTTTGACTTATCTTTTCTTCTTTTTCCATTATATTCTCCCCTTTTTTCCATCTAAGAAACACATCAGAAGATGAAAATACATTTGATTGCTGCTATGGAATCACTGAGTCACCACTGCTTAGATTTGCTTCAACTTACCCACGTTTGATGTTGTGTAATTCCTTGTCCTTGCCTTTATCCTTTTCCTTTTCTCTTTTCTCCTTATCTCTGCCTTTACGTCGTTCTCTATCCCGAGACCGACTACGTGTTCTTCTGTGACTTGACCTTTCACTGCTTCGACTATGGGAACGTGGCCGAGGTCTTGATCGGGACCTACGGTAAGTAGATTTCATTAAATACATTGAGAATATAATTTGTATTATGAAATAAAATTTTTTTAGCTGTCTGAAAGAAAAGGATTTAGTTTTAATTAAGGATTCAGTTAACTGTGTGAAGTGAGCATCTAAAGATGATTCTTTATGAATAAGTATATGTGAGAGAAACATAGGTGCCAAGTTTACAAAAATATAAGTTTTAGTCAAAGAGTGTTTGTTCAGGTGTTCACGGGTCCCTGGTGGCATAATGGATACAAATCCGCCTGCCAACATAGGGGTATGTGTTTGACCCCTGGTCCAGGAAGACCCCACAAGCCTTAGAGCAACTAAGACTGTGCACTACAACTACTGAGCCCGCACTTTAGAGTTCATGAGCTGCAACTACTGAGCCTGCCCACCTAGAGCCCATGCTCTGCAACAAAAGAAGCCACTGCAATGAGAAGTCTGTGTACCACAGCTAGATAGCAGCCTCAGCTCTCTGCAACTAAAGAAAAGCAAACACACAACAATGAAGACCCAGTGCAGCCAGTAAATAAATAAATAGAAAAAAAAAAAAGTGCGCCAGCCTTGTAATACTACAACCAGCTTTTAAAAAGTGTTTGTTCAGTCAAAAAAGTCTTAAAGTTCAAATCGTCTTCAATGCTGAAATCTCTTCAAGATAAAATAACAAATCTAAATGGATCTAGTCTAATCCCCAAGAATTAGAATCTTCCCCATCCCTACAAACTCTGCTTCTATTAATATATTGATTCAACATAATTTCCTGTATTAGTTACACTAAAACTATTCTTCTATATAATCCAGCTTTTCTTTCCATTAAATGAAGGACAATATTAGGTTGGATATATTATATGCCTTTAAAAAGTAAATATTTTTAAATCCTGCCCTATAGTACTGACAAAAAAGTCTCTTAACAGATTGATGATCCAACAGACACTATAAAAAAATGTCTAAAGTCACTGAATAGTGACTGAAAGAAGGCACTGACCTATAAAAGGGAAAAAAATCTTACTATTTAACATGTTGCTGATTTATTTAACGTAACTTCAAACAATTAGGTTATGGACCAAAAATAATGAGCAATGACAACACTTAGAAAAAAAGAAACAACAATAAAAAATATTGTTATTTTATGAGTTTCTTTTCTGAGGACAAGCCTAAGTCTGTGCCATGCAGGACAGCTAAAACTCCAACCGAGAACTTTAAAATTTATGGTCTAAAAAACTAGAACAAAGGCTCAGGAAAATCATCACCAATTGAAAATTAAAGGGGAATCTTGGAAAAAGAGTCAGGAGAGAGCCAAAAATTGTAGCTGTAAATGCTATTCAGACCTCTGGCTGAACCTTAGATCATGCGGGAGGGGCAGACTCCAAACAGCTAAGGAAGAAAGAACTGAACTAAATTTTTAACTGCCCCTAGAGAGACTAAATCATCTAATACATATTAATGAATTCATTTAATTTTCTGCTTTTAAAAAAGGTAAACAAAAAAGTTTATATTCTTCAGAGGAATATAATAGAGTCCATAATAGTCAAAACATGACATTCATCATGTCCATGATAAAATTCAAAATTACTAGATATACAATGAACGTGAGAAATGTAACAAAAGATACCAACCCTGAGATGAGTCAGATATTGAATTAGCAGGCAAGGATTTTAAAGTAGTAGGTATAACTATGTTTGTCCTGAATATAAAGGTAAAAATTTTAGAAGAAAAACAAGAAAGTAAAAAAATTCTGTACCTGAAACAATTCAATATATGAAATTAACATTATACTAAAAGAGACCAGAAGCAGACTGGTAACAACAGAGGGGGAAAAAAGCTCTGTGTACTTGAAAATAAACTGAAATTATCCAATCTGAAGAACTAAGAGGAAAAAAAGATTTGTTGAATGAAAAGAAAAACAGATCTTCTGAAATCTCTGTGACAATATTCAAATGTCTAACATGTTTATTTAAACTCAGAAGTAGAGAAGTAGAGAAAATAATGAGATAGAAATCAATGTTTTTTTAAAGTGGTAGCCAAAATTTCCCCAGATTCAGTGAATAAAAAATTTACAGGGACTTCCCTGGTGGTTCAGTGGTTGAGAATCCACCCCTGTAATGCAGAGGGTGTGGGTTCAATCCCTGATTAGAGAACTGAGATCCCACATGCCTTGGAGCAACTGAGTCCTTGTACCACAACTAAAGAGCCCACGTGCCACAGTGAAAGATTCTGTGTGATGCAACGAAGATCCTGCCTGCCACAACTAAAATGCAGCCAAATAAATAAATATTTTTTTAACTTACAGTCAAGAAGTTTAATGAACTCCAGAATAAATGTGAAGACCATGACTAGTAATACCATTGTAAAGCTCATGAAAACTAAAGATAAAGCAAAATCTTGAAAATAGAGAAAAATTGACACATTACATACAAGAGAACAATAACATGAATTATCACTGGCTTCTCACAGAAACAATTAAGATCAGAAGACAGTGGAACAAAATTCTTAACATGGTGAAAGGGGTGGGAGGGGGACCAAACTGGAATTTTATACCCAGCAAAAATATCCCTCAAAAAATAAAAGTAAATCAAAGGCATTTTTGAGATAAAGTAAAAGTAAATCATAATCATCAACAGTTAATAATGTACATTACAGTCTGTATTCAAGTGATTTCTTCAGGCTAAACAGAATGATAAATGGTGGAAACTTGGGCCTTTAGAAAGGAAATAAAGGCCACTAGAAATGGTAAATCTAAGGGTAAATATAAAAAAGTGCTTCCCTAATTTAGTTAAAATACATATGTACTTAAAGTAAAAATTACAGTGTTTTACTATAGGGTTTATAATTAAAGTAGATATAATGCATGTAATCGCTAAAGACTAAATAATAGGGCAGGTAAATGAACATATACAGTTAGAAAGTTTTTACATTTCACATGAACAGTGAAATATTACCTCTAAGTACACTGAAATGGTAAGGGTGTATATGTAATCCTTACACTGACCACTTACAGGAGGAAAAAAAAAAAAAAAGGAGGAGGAAGAGGAACAAAATACAAAGAAGTAAAGCTAAAAACCCAAATGATGAAACAAAAGAGATTTCTTTAAAAATATTCATTAACCCAAAAGGAGGCTGAAAAGGCTCACATGTCTTTCCATAAGACTTTCAAGATTAAGCAATTCCTGGCCAAGAAACAAAAGCAGAGTTGTTCCATTCTCCAAAAGATTCGGATGAAAACAAGTAATAAATCAAGTATAACTCCAAGACGAGACACTGGAGAAGAATCAAGCTGGGTCTATATGAAATCACATAAGAGATGGCACAAAGTCGCTTACATCCTACCATATCACTCTGAAAGTCTCACTACTATCTGGACTGTCAGATGAGTCTTATAGGGAAAATGACTTTTCTCTTTGTTTCTATAGTTTTGTACTAGCAGGTTGGTTTGGTAATAAACACATGAGACCTTTTGCTTGAGAGGGGAAAAAAAGCTAGTTTGTCCAAATAAATTAAAAAACAACACACAACTATAAACTATCTACAAGATAATGCACTTTTTTCCATTAAAATTTTTTTTATTTTATATTAGAGAATAGTTAATTAACAATGTTGTGTTAGTTTCAGGTGTACAGCAAAGTGATTCAGTTATACATATACATGTATTTTTTTTTCAAATGTTTTCCCCGTTTAGGATATCACAGAGTATTGTGTTGAGTTCCCTGTGCTATACAGTAAGTCCTTGATGATTAAGATATGCACTAAATATAGATAAATCACGTAAACACAGAACAGCTGGAATGAATATATTAATATCAAATAAACTAAACTATCACCCTGCTGCTGCTGCTATCACCCTAGACACTAAGAAACTAACAGATCACCCCAATTAAAAAATGGATACTTCATGATGATCAAACGGTCGATTTATAAGTGTAAATCATACAAAATATGTTTATCTGACCACAGCAGAATTAAGTCAGAACTCAGTAACAACGTCTAGGGAAAAAATCAAAAATGTAGAAACGAAATAATACACTTCTAAATAAATCATGGGTCAAGTAAGAAATCACAAAAAAAAACAGAAAATATTTTGAACTGAAAGACAATAAAAATATAGCATTTTGGAATCTGTGTGATGAAACTAAAGCAAGGTTTAGAGGGAAATTTATAGCTTTAAATGTTTACATCAGAAAAGAAGAAAAGTCTAAAATCAATTACCTAGGGTTCCAAAAGTAAACTCAAAGCAGGTAGAAAAAGGAAACATTAAAAAAGCAAAAATCAATGGAACAGAAAGCAATAAAGAAAATTAACAAAGCCAAACTCTGGTTTCCCAAGTATATCAACAGATTTGGTAAATCCCTAGCTACATTAATCAAACAAGTAAGAAACGAGAAAACACAAATCATCAAAGAGATTTTAAAAAAAGATTGTGGATAAGGAGATCACATGATCTAGTCTTGGGTACTTAGAACATATATAGGGCCTGAAGAAAACTATATGAGTTTCACTTGTAGTAAGTTCTGTTCTTTTTCATCCCTAACTGGTTCATTCAGTGAGTAAAGAAAAATACTGCATCATGAGATCATAAACTTTTTTAAAAAGTGATCTTGAGAAGCGACAATATTTATTGCCAGCAGTAAAGAATACATCTGCCAATGCAAGAGATTCAGGTTCAATCCCTGGGTTGGGAAGATCTTCTGAAGAAGGAAATGGCACTCCTCTCCAGTATTCCAGCCTGGGAAAGCTCATGCACAGAGGAGCCTGGAGGGCTACAGTCTGTGGGGTCCCCGAAGAGTCAGACCCAACTTAGCAACTAAACAAACAACAAAACAAAACAATATTTATTGTTAGGAATGTCAATATGGGTTTATCATCCTAATTTACAAAAGGTAAATTTGCATGATTTTCTCTTTGACTACTTCCTCTCTTAATTTTGACACACTCATCTTCCACATAAAATTTTAATTTAGCAACAATTTAACTCCAATACTTCAGCCACCTGATGCGAAGAACTGACTCATTTGAAAAGACCCTGATGCTGGGAAAGATTGAAGCCACGAGGAGAAGGGGTCAACAGAGGATGAGATGGTTGGATGGCATCACTGACCAGATGGACATGAGTTTGAGTAAGCTCCAGGAGTTAGTGATGGACAGGGAGGCCTGGTGTTCTGTAGTCCATGGTGTCGCAAAGAGTCAGGCACAACTGAGTGACTGAACTAAATTGAACTGCCCTACAGACACTTATGTATTCATTTCTAGTTAAATATTTTATTACGTGTGCATATATAAAAATTTTAACAGATAATTCTAAAGTCTTTGAATAATAAAAAAGGGGGAGACCTTTTATGTGATAACCATGGCCACTACATATATAGTATACACGTGTGCACACACACACACACACACAGAGTATATTACCTAAATTGGTTTTACATTATAATTCTGGCAATTAGTTTTCACTGAACTAGTGAAATATAGAATAGCAAAAGAGAAATGAGTTAAACATTAGCTTAAACTCTTAACAACAAATCCTTAAGAGCTTTTCTTTTTTTAAATAAAACTTTTAAGTTCATTTCTAAATGAGAGTCCCCTTGGACTGCAAGGAAAGTCCAATCCCCTTGGACTTCGAGGAGATTAAACAGCCAATCCTAAAGGAAATCAACCTTGAATATTCACTGGAAGGACTTATGCTGAAGCTGAAGCTCCAATTCTTTGGCCACCTGATGCAAAGAGCCAACTCACTGGAAAGATCCTGATGCTAGGAAAGATAAAAGGCAGGTGGAGAAGGGGATGACAGAGGATGAGATGGTTGGATGGCATCACCAACTCAATGGACATGAACAAGGTCCGGGAGATGGTGAAGGACAGGGAAGTCTGGCATGCTGCAGTCGATGGAGTCACAAAAAGTCGGACATGACTGAGCAACTAAACAACAAGAACAACTAAGAAAAATACACTACTGGACAAAATGTAGACTCATTTGTGGACCATAGATAAGGTAGGCAGTGCCGAAATCATGTATTTATGGTATCTCAAAAACTAAATGTATATGCTGTTAATACATCCAAAGCCAAAGAAGTATTAAATCTAAACAAAATAAATTCTCACATAACGCTGTCCTCAAACAAGTTACTTCCTCTCTGGACATCTGTTTGCTCACCTATAAAATGTTGATAACATCTACCATTGAGGATTGTTATAAGGATTAAATAGTAGCTCCTGCTGAATCATGAGACAGCAGACAGGTGATGTGGGAGTAGGCAGGCACTGAGAAAAAAGTAACTGTGGGATGTGCTAATCCAAATGAATGAGTAAAATCTGAGTCAGAATATATGAAATGTTTCCCTCAAACCACAGCTAATCCGGTACAGAGAAGTATTATGCTTCTGACAGACTGTTAAAATGTTAAGTCTGACTAAGGATTACAGTTTCAATATATTTCTCTTATATAGGAAGGTAAATAATAATAATCTTGATTATAGATTATTGTCTTCTCCACAGGAAACCTTAGCAACCAAATACATGATATTCGCCAGTTTTCCATAACAGGAAAATCGTATCACCCATCATTCAAGCCTTTGGAAAATAAAGAGAGATACTTTTTAGAGTCCAGGAAGGCATTATAACATAAGGACAAAAGGCCTAAACTAGCTCTGTCCCAGAGAAACCAGAAAGTAGGATAATTCAATCACCATCACAGCAAAAATAACCACCACAACTAGAAGCCTTCTATCAATTACACTATCTGCCTCACTCTTCCCACTGCAACTACTTTCCTAATCTCTACTCCTTCCAACCTACCTAATACCTGAAATAAACTCAATTATCTCCAAATTCATCTTATAATTTTCCCTTACACAAAGACTCGACTGTAGAAAACATATGCCTACCATTTTCCAAAAATATTTTGTTTGTTATGTCTTCATACAAGCAACATATGCCATTCTGAAATATTTTTTTTATAAATGTTGGTGATATGGCTCAATGATCTATGATAGCAATAGCATGTGCATAGTTTAAGTCACTCATAATGTCAAATTAAAAGAAAACAGTAAGTTACATCACGGTATACAATATAAGCTACTAGCTTCCCCTAGCAATGTTTTAATATCCATCATTTTAATTATCATATTGTAGGCCTCTTAGCTTTGCTTATAGACTACCAGAAGCAAAACATAACTCTGGAGAGAATAAACAGAAAAAAGATAGCAAATTCAAAACACAGTTTTTACAACAATGTTATTAAAGGCTGTTAAGAAGGACCACAAAATCAAATACATATTTTAAATGAATTAAGCTGCTGACTTCTTTGCATTCATAAGAATTACACAATTTTGAGTAAAATACACATCCTAGACTATTAACAACCCTGTTTACTTTATTAAGTAAATTTAATTACATATTTGAAGGATCTCCATCAAGAATAAAAACTAAAGTTTTCCTACTTGACCACAGAAACAAAAAAGTCAAAGAAACTATACTACAATTTCCAATGTTATTTTCCCCTCATTCTTTAAATAAATTCCTTTCTGACAAATCACTCTAGAAGTCTCTAGAGTACCAAAGCCAATATGGAGATATATTATAACCAAAGAAACATTTGATAAAAAATGTGGCACTCTAGAACACACAATATATGAGTAATAAATGGACAGTAAGATGTCTATTATACCAGATAAATGCTTTCAATATCTACACAATAGGAAGAATCACCATAACATCCCTACATAAAATGAATTACTGCCCTCAAAAACCAATTTGTCAAGTTTCTTAATTGGTTAATAAATTCTAAACACATGTAATCAAAATAAATATCCTAATATTTTATCTTTCAAAAAATAACAACAATACTTCAAATAGTCTCAAGTAGAATACTATAAAATAGACTATATTTACTATAAAATAAAACAACTATAATTAAAATTATATTTATAATTTTTATATTGATTAAACTAACATGGATTCCATGTCAAGATGACATTTTGAACTCAGATATCTACTTTCATCTCCAAAACAACTAAAATCATACCAAACAGGAATTGAAGAAAAAAAAAAAAACAGACATATGCTCAGGGAAAGAGATACTTTTGAAAAGGGAAGTGTCACTTGTGGCTTGGTGGTAAAGAGAAGCAGAAAGCAAGGTGCTAAAGCTCAGGGCTCTATAAAAACAAGATGACATCAAAGGATCTGAAAACAGACCTAGCTTTCCCCATAAAGTTTCCCATTTATTAAAGAAATTCCACCTCACTGTATTAATGATAGCATACTGCCATTCAAGAAATCTTATGTCACACAAAACCTTCAGCCCATCAATTAAATTGTCTGTTCTGCCAATCCAGGAAAATTCTGTTTATTATCATGAACAACAACAAAAAAGAATCTAGGGAAATCCCTAGAGGTCCAATGGTTATGACTCTGAGCTCTCACTGGCAAGGGCTTTAGTTCAATCCCTGAATCTAACATCCATACAAAGCAACTAGAAGAAAACAAGCAAAGTTAGACCTGAAGTTTTTAACTGATAACAAACATACACCACAAAAAAACAGAGCAGGAGAGACTATAAAATTCAAATATGAATTTTGGTTCTTGTTCAGTTGCTAAGTTGTCTGACAACTCTTTGTGACCCCATGGACTACAGTACACCAGGTTCCTCTGTCCCCCACTATCTCCCAGAGTTTGCTCAAATTCATGTCCATTGAGTCTGTGATGCTAACTAATCATCTTACCCTTCTTCTTTAGACTTCAATTTTTTCCAGCATCAGGGTCTTTTTCAATGAGTCAGCTATTTGCATCAGGTGGTCAAAGTATTGGTGCTTCAGCATCAGTCCTTCCAACGAATAATCAGGGTTGATCTCCTCTAGGATTAACTAGTTTGATTTCCTTCCAGTCTAAAGGACTCTCAAGAGTTGTCTCTAGCACCACAATTTGAAAGTATCAATTCCTCAGCACGTAGCCTTTTTTATGGTCCAAACCTCACATCCATACATGACTACTGGAAAAACCAGAGCTTTGACTATATGGACCTTTATCACAAAAGTGATGATTTTTCTTTTTGGTATGCTGTCCAGGTTTGTCACAGCTTTCCTTCCAAAGAACAAGCATCCTTCAATTTCATCGCTGCAATCACCAGCTGCAGTGATTTAGGAAGACTGTTTGGTGATGTCCATGTGTAGAGTCATCTCTTATACTGTTAGAAAAAGGTGTTTGCTATGACCAGTGTGTCTCTTGGCAAAGCTCTGCTACCTTTTCCCTGCTTCGTTTTGTATTCCAAGGCCAAACTTGCCTATTATTCTGGGTATCTCTTGACTTCGTACTTTTGCATTCTAATCCCCTATGATGAAAAGGACTTTTTTTTTTTTTGGTGTTAGTTCTAGGTCTTATAGGTCTTCATAGAACCAGTCAACTTCAGCTTCTTTGGCATTACTGGTTGGAGCATAGATTTAGATTACTGTGACGCTGAATGGTTTGCCTTGGAAATGAACCGAGATCATTCTGTCACTTTCCAGGCTACACCCAAGTACTCCATTTCAGACTCTTTGCTGACTATGAGGGCTACTCCATTTCTTCTAAGGGATCCTTGCCCACAGTAGTAGATATAATGGTCATCTGAATTAAATTCGCCCATTCCCGTCCATTCTAGTTCATTGATTCCTAAGATGTCAACGTTTAATCTTGCTATCTCCTGCTTGACCATGTCCAATTTACCTTGATTCATGGGCCTAACATTATTCCAAGTTCCTATGCAATATGTTCTTTATAGCACTGGTCTTACTTTCACCACCAGACACATCCACAACTGAGTGTCATTTCTCCTTTGACCCAGCTGTTTCTTCTTTCTGGAGCTATTAGTAATTGCCCTCTGTTCTTCTCTAGTAATGTATATTGGACACCTTGTAATCTTGGGGAGCTCCTCTTCCAGTATCATATTTTTTGCCTTTTCATACTGTTGATGTGGTTGTCACAGCAAGAATACTAGACTGGGTTACCATTTCTTCCTCCAGTGGACCACATTTTGCCAAAACTCTTCACTGTGACTTGTCGGTCTTGGGTGGCCCTATATGGCATGGCTCATAGCTTATGATGGGCCATAAAGCTAATCTCAACACATTTCAAAGTTGAAAGGTATTCAGTCTTTGGTCTCTAACAATAGTGAAGAAAAAGGAAAGAAACAAAAGACAACTAGAAAAGCCTCTAAATGTTTGGAAATAAAGTAACATATTTCTATACAACACACAAGAAAGGTGAAGTCAGTTTTATTCAAACTAAATGAAAATTAAAATATGGTACATCTAAACTGTGTAGGCTATAGCTAAAGTATAAAAAAACAGGATTTGTAGCATTGGATACATGTATTAGAAGAGAATAAAGCTAAAATAAATGATCTAAGCTTCCATCTCAAAAAATTAAAAAAAGAATGGAAAACTATACTCAAAGAAGGTAAAATGAACCAAGGGATAAGGGGAAGGAGGAATAAATTGGGAGACTGGGATGATATACATACATTACTATGTATAAAACGTAACTAATAAGGACTTAGTGTAGCACAGGGAACTCTACTCAATACCCTATAATGACTTATGTCGGAAAAGAATCTAAAAAAGTGTGTGTACTTAGCCGCTCAGTCATGTCCAACTCTTTGTGACCCTATTGAATATAATTGATGGGATTCCTCAGGCAAGAATACTGGAGTGGGTAGCCATTCCCTTCTCCAGGGAATCTTCCCAACATAGGAATCAAACCTGGGTCTCCTGTATTGCAGGCAGATTGTGTGTGTATATAAAACAGAGTCACTTTGGTATACACCTGAAACTAGCACACCACTGTAAATCAACTGTACTCCAATAAAAATGTTTTAAAAGATGGAAAAAGGAAAGAAACTCGAAAAGCAAAATATGAATTAACCAGAATATCAAGAAGGACAAAGGTGATTTTTTGAGAAGATTAATAAAGCTGATAAATTCTTGGTAAATGACAAAGAAAAATAAATCACAAATAAAATAATCATTTCTGTAGTTAAATGGCCTTTTGCCCATAAGCATTAAAAGCTATGGAAATAGCCCTCCCACTATAAACAAGTAGAAAAGCAGACAAAATGTGTGTAACAACTGTGTCAGACATTGGACAAATGAAAACAGGAACCCTGGAATTGCCCTGGCTTACTGCCATGAGGAAGCTTCCACTCGACAGAGCATGAGAGAAAGATTCATAGACTTTCTGAGCTAGGGAGACAGAGACAAATATCTTCAAAGAGGCCAAGGTACTAAGTTTTCTAAGGCATTATACCAAAGAGAAGAAGCTGGACAGAAAAAGGAATTCTCTAGAAATCTGCCGAGGCTCTTTAGTTCTTTGACAAGTTCCAATCTACAAATATGTGAGATTACATGCCAAGAGACCATGAAAAAATACACTGGACAGCAATACAAATTCAGAATATCATATGGGAGAGAAATAGTGTTCTACCAGTCAGAGTTGAGACACTTTGTACATAAGGTATTGTATGGAGTCAAGTATTAATTTTGAAGCTAAATTAGCCATAGAATAAAGGTACTCTGGATCCACCCTAACAGAGCTGAAAAGCAAGCCTTGATATTGTCAAAATACTACCTGGTGAAGTTAGATCATCGCTACATGAGGGCTTACTATATTATTGTCTGTTTTAATGAATGCTTAAAATTTTCCACTCAAAAGCTAAAAAAAGTATTTGAAATATCATGTATTCTTTATGGTACAACTCTCACATCCATAACATAACTACTGGAAAAACCATAGCCTTGACTAGATGGACCTTTGTTGGCAAAGTAATGTCTCTGCTTTTTAATATGCTGTCTAAGTTGGACATAACTTTTCTTCCAAAGAGCAAGCATCTTAATTTCATGGCTGCCGTCACCATCTGCAGTGACTTTGGAGCCTCCAAAAATAAAGTCTGTCACTGTTACCTCATCTATTTGCCATGAAGTGATGGGACCAGATGCCATGATCTTAGTTTTCTGAATGTTGAGTTTTAAGCCAAGTTTTTCACTCTCCCCTTTCACTTTCATCAAGAGGCTCTTCAGTTCCTCTTCCCTTTCTGCCATAAGGGTCCTGTCATCTGCATATCTAAGGTTATTGATTCCCAGCAACCTTGATTCCAGCTTGCCTTTTATCCAGCCTAACATTTTGCATTAGGCACTCCGCGCATAAGTTAAATAAGCAGGGTGACAATATACAGCCTTGACGTACTCCTTTTCCTATTTGGAACCAGTCCATTGTTCCATGTCCAGTTCTAACTGTTGCTTCCTGACCTGCATACATGCTTCTCAGGAGTCAGGTAAGGTGGTCTGATATTCTCATCTCTTTAAGAATTTTCCAGTTTGTTGTGACCCACACAGTCAAAGGCCTTAGTATTGTCAATGAAACAGAAGTAGATGATTTCCTGGAATTCTCTTGGCTTTTTTCTATGATCCAACAGAGATTGGCAATTTGATCTCTGGTTCCTCTGCCTTTTCTAAATACAGCTTGAAATATGGAAGTTCTTGGTTCATGTACTGTTGAAGCCTAGCTTGATAATTCTGAGCATTACTTTGCTAGCATGTGAAATGAGGGCAATTGTGCAGTAGTTTCAATATTCTTTGGTCCTGCCTTTCTTTGGAACTGGAATGAAAACTGACCTTTTCCAGTTATACCAAAAGACTATTTAAAATATACCCAATGACAATAATGCTATTTTGTTAGAAAATACACACATTCTGAATTTTAACTAAGATAATTAAGTATACTAATATTCTTCAGCTTTGGTCACTAACTGAGTCTACATCTACCTCACAGATATTTATATGGATCAGTCCTGTTGCCAAATCAAGGGTAACCGTCCTCACTAAGCACAGAGGGTAAAGCCTCTAGCTGTTGTAGACAAAGTATTTGTAAACAGGGATTATTTGTGTATCTCTGTAATTCCCTATTCATAGTGCCCTAACTATTATAACTATATAAAACATATTGCCCTAGTAGAAAATTCTGGAAGAGATGGGAATACCAGACCACCTGATCCGCCTCTTGAGAAACCTGTATGCAGGTCAGGAAGCAACACTTAGAACTGGACATGGAACAACAGACTGCTTCCAAATAGGAAAAGGAGTATGTCAAGGCTGTATATTGTCACCCTGCTTATTTGACTTCTATGCAGAGTACATCATGAGAAATGCTAGGCAGGAGGAAGCACAAGCTGGAATCAAGACTGCTGGGAGAAATATCAATAACCTCAGATATGCAGATAACATCACCCTTATGGCAGAAAATGAAGAAGAACTAAAGAGCCTCTTGATAAAAGTGAAAGAGGAGAGTGAAAAAGTTGGCTTAAAGCTCAACATTCAGAAAACTAAGACATGGCATCTGGTCCCCTCATTTCATGGCAAATAGATGGGGAATCAATGGCAGACCTTATTTTGGGGGGCTCCAAATATCAGTGCAGATGGTGACAGCAGCCATGAAATTAAAAGATGCTTACTCCTTGGAAGGAAAGTTATGACCAACCTAGACAGCATGTTAAAAAGAAGAGACATTACTTTGCCAACAAAGGTCTGTCTAGTCAAAGCTATGGTTTTTCCAGTAGTCATATATGGATGCGAGAGTTGGACTGTGAAGAAAGCTAAGTGCCAAAGAATTGATGCTTTTGAACTGTGGTGTTGGAGAAGACTCTTGAGAGTCCCTTGGACTGCAAGGAGATCCAACCAGTCCATCCTAAAGGAGATCAGTCCTGGGTGTTCATTAGTAGGGCTGATGTTGAAGCTCCAACTCCAATACTTTGGCCACTTGATGTGAAGAGCTGACTCATTGGAAACGACCCTCATGCTGGGAAAGATTGAGGGCAGGAGGAGAAGGGGATGACAGAGGATGAGATGGTTGGATGGCATCACCGACTCAATGGACCTGGGTTTGGGTGGACTCTGGGAGTTGGTGATGGACAGGGAGGCCTGGCGTGCTGTAGTTCATGGGGTTGCAGAGTCGGACACAACTGAGCGACTGAACTGAACTGAAGTGCCCTAACTGAAGAACAATCTATCTTATCAAAGTTTCAGATACATTTCAATTCAGTTCAGTTCAGTCACTCAGTCGGGTCCGACTCTTTGTGACCCCATGAAATGCAGCATGCCAGGCCTCCCTGTCCATCATCAACTCTGAGAGTTCACTCAGACTCATGTCCATCGAGTTGGTGATGCCTCAAACTCATGTCCATTGAGTCGGTGACACCATTCAGCCATCTCATCCTCTGTTGTCCCCTTCTCCTTCTGCCCCCAATCATTCCCAGCATCAGAGTCTTTTCCAATGAGTCAACTCTTCACATGAGGTGGCCAAAGTATTGGAGTTTCAGCTTTAGCATCAGTCCTTCCAAAGAACACCCAGGACTGATCTCCTTTAGAATGGACTGGTTGGATCTCCTTGCAATCCAAGGGACTCTCAAGAGTATTCTCCAACACCACAATTCAAAAGCATCAATTCTTTGGCGCTCAGCTTTCTTCACAGTCCAACCCTCACATCCATACACGACCACTGGAAAAACCATAGCCTTGACTAGACGGACCTTTGTTGGCAAAATAATGTCTCTGCTTTTTAATATGCTGTCTAGGTTGGTCATAACTTTTCTTCCAAGGAGTAAGCGTCTTTTAGATACATTTACTTGGACCTAAAACTTACACTTACTTTCACTTTTTTCCCCTTCTATTTGCCATGAAGTGATGCGGGAACCCACTTCCGTATTCTTACCTGGAGAATCCCATGGACAGAGGAGCTTTGTGGGCTACAGTCCATAGTGTTGCAAAGAGTCAGACACAACTGAAGCGACTTAGCACAGCACAGCATGGCACAGATGGGACCAAATGCCAGGATTTTAATTTTTTAATGTTGAGTTTCAACCCTGAATACTCATTGGAATGATTGATACTGACGCTGAGGCTCCAATACTTTGGCCACCTGATAGGAAGAGCCAACTCACTGGAAAAGACCCTGATGCTGGGAAAGACTGAATGCTCTAAAATATGAATAATACACTTGTTCAGTATACCTCTTTCATATTAGTATTATAGGGCATGACATTTGCCACTATTGTTAGTAACAATCTTCTACATGCTAAGAAATATGCCAACTGTATTTATCTATTTTATCTCTTTTAATTTTCCAGAGTATTTAAACATAGAGTTGTTACTTTCACCTCCTTTTGGCATTTGGGGGAACTTTTTTTTTGGCGGGGGAACAGACAGCTTGGGGTTTTTTTCTTTGGTTTGGTTTGAGTTTTGCTTTGAGAATACTGAACTCTGAAAAGTTGAGAGGTCAGAGCAAATGTGCGATAGACCTGAAATTTGAACACAGGTCTGTCCACATCCTTTCAACTACAGCCCATTGTCAGTAAGATCTGATTGCAGTATCATTTTCAAATAAAATCTATAAAGCAGGAAATAAATATCTATAGATTCATTTCTAAAATATTATTTAAAAATTTAACCCCACTTTATTATAGGTAGATCCATTCAACTAAATATCTTAGAATTAGCCATGTCAATCTTCAAAAATTCCCAATCATCATCTCTAGCCCCCCATTTTTAAGAGATGATATTAAAAGGCAGAATTGGGAAGGAAAAAAAGCAAAAGAAAAATGTAGAATCCAGTGCTTCCCCTCTAAAAAAGCATATAACCCACCCACTAAGCCAAAGGTTAAGTCATTTAGTCAAGTTCAAAGATCTTCAAAGACTTCTTAGATCCAGATAAGCCCATATGTTACCAAAATTCTGCAAAAAAGCTATTACTTTCCAATCTGCTTCTCATGTTTAAGATACAGAACACACAGATGCTTGGCATCACTCATCAGTCTTCCTAAATTTTCACACCAGATAATCAAGGTCCACCAATAACTTTCCTATCTGAAAGTCCTAGAAATGTCTTTATTCCATCAGTGTTTGGTTCACTTGTTAAATCTGAAAGTAACCATAAAAGACCATTCAGTTACTGTACAATAAGTGTTAATTTGCTAATTTCTTCACAGGTAATCAATTAAAATGTAAAATATTGGATAAAATTAGTTGCACTAAACTTAACAGCTGCTCCATAAGCATAATTAGTTTCACAAGGGCCATATGTATTCTGAACAGAGACAGAGTTGAAACAAATAGACAGATTTTAAGTAAGTTTGAGAAAATCTGCATTTAATTAGCAGGTGGGCACTACAACTGCATAACGTTTTTATACATTTATATTTATGAAGTGACAGAAGATCTAAAGGCTTTTTAAAATGGCGTTTATTGTTTGAATGGGAACTGTTTTGCTGCATGCTAAAGTGATTTAAGTCCTTATAGCTCTGCTTTGAAAAAAATCATAAATGGTGAAAGAAAACATGTGGAAAACTGTAAAACTAGAAAGAATTTGCGACAAAAAACAGATACACATACCATAACTAAAAGGAAACTACACTTAATTAAATGTACACTACATCTGGAATATCAGCCTAATAAAACGTGAAACTATTAATTTTCATTGTTCTAAAGGAAATGAGGTCAGTGTCATTTAATAATTCCTCCAATTACATTGGACTAACTCATTGGACTGTATGCTCTGGACACCATCTAATCTTAAAATGCTATATACTTTGCAATATCCTTAAGTCAAATTTTTAAATAAAAGCATTTAAATTACAAAGAAGTTAAAGAATAAAATCAGCAAATGAAATTCTTTAGCCACTGGTAGCTACCAATATTATATTTTAAACATTATATTTTTTGGATAAGGTTTTTCATGGATGCCCATAAGTATGAGATCACACTTGTTAGTTCTTATCAGCATTAAAATAATCATTTTAAATTTAAAAGTAGAATATATAATTTTAAAAATGAAAATGATGTTTACCTGGCCAATAATTTCATTAGTAGTCTATATTTATCATTAGCAAGTTTAAAATGTATAAAAATAAGATAATTTTTCAAAGGTGAAGTGTTTTTAAACTCCTTAATTAAAAGAATAATATATTTGTAAGAGAAAATGCATAGTTTTCCAAAATAAAATAGACAATGAAGCAAATTCCTGTACTGTCTGTATGTGTTAGGGAAAGTTAGGAAAATACTTGCTTATCAACTGAATGAACCAAGACCTTAAAATTTTACTTTCTTCATCTAGCTAAATAATGCAGCATTCTACTTACATATCAAAGACACTAAACTTCAAAATTTTCTTTAAATAATAAGGCTGTTATGCACAAGTTTTAATTATCAAACATGAATTTTAATTTGGGCATCCTATTTTTGGAAATAAAAACACATCAACTTAGCACAATTTCCAATTAGCAAAATTTAAACTCGTACATGAATTTTTTAAGTCTTCATGGAATCCTTGCATCAAAAAAAAAAAACCTTTTAAAATAATAACTATATTGCAAAATATAACTGTGTATATAATTAACACTAATAATTATTTCATGTTCAAAATTAAAAGAGAGGAAAAAATACAGATCATTCTACTCACAATAATTAAGTTTCTAAATTAAAATTGTCCTTTAAAAGGTTACTTCCTTATTCATATATACAAAAACTCAAACAAAAATCTTGCTATACTCTTACTATATAGCAAATTCTATTATAAAGCTGAAAGAAGAACTTAAGATACTAAACTGTTTAGTTCTAAGCTATTTACTAAAAAAATTTTTTAAATTATTTTTAAGAAGCCTCAAGCAACTTGCTGCAAGACTTCATTAAATGCAACCACATAAAACAAAATTTAAGGGGGACAGACTGACAACTTACAAATCAGATTTCATTTTCCTGCCTTTAACTTAGATTTCCAACTCCCTTGTTTACTGCTGCTCTTTCATATATGTGAAGTTTTAAATTGCTTATGTCAATATTTTAATTGCCAGACAAAGGCTTATTTAATGGTAATAAAAGAATCAAAAAAAGCAAGACACCTAGGGCATGAAACTTTATCTCAATGCTCACCATATTTTATAAATAAAAACATAATCAGGAACATACATCCCGAATTATTGTATTTTGTATTGTAGTGTATACTCAGGCACCAGAAGCAAGAATATCTGAAATCAAGGCACATGTTAGTTTATTTCTTGATTTGGGCGAGTACTTCAAAAATAATCCTAGTGTGAGTTTCCCTCCCCCACCCAATTGACAGTATAATAGGAAGCAGAGGAGATTTTTTAAGAAAGAGACAAGTCTCTGTCTTTAAGCTGTTGTTCCAAGATACAAGAAGAAACAAAAGAAAGACAGAAATGTAAAAGGACATCTACAGTTAACTGAAAATTCAAAAATCTTATTTTTTTTCTGAATTTCCCCTCTAGATCTTTATGGCATGTTTCCAGTGATTTGATAAAGTTATTCCCAAATTCAAGTTCAAGATGCAGTGTAAACAACTGATCGTACTATTGGAAACAACATCAACAAGTAAAAAAAAGTAAACCTGAAAGTGATAGCCCATCTCAACAGCACCCAGCATGTGTGGCTTTTTATCAACAGTGGAAGAAAAATTTAGTTTAGGCTCATATTCAAATTTATAAATTATCATTTTACCTTTTTTACTTTTATATAACTCCTTTTGTTTTTTCGAAAGGCCTTGATAAAAAGAAACTGTTTCAATATGTAGTTACATCTATTTTAAGCTGGTATTTTCCTTTTTAAACAAGACAAGCAAGACCATAGTTTCCTAACTAAATCATTATTATAATGAATAGCCCATAAACTCACTAGAAGATCAACTTACACAGATAATACAAAGGTATTTCTTTTTTAAAGCGCAAGCCATCATTGATTTCCATCTTCACTACTGATTAAGGGGAAAAGAGGCTACATATTTTTAAAAATAACTGCAAGTGTCATTTGACTTAAACTTGGTATTAAAAAAATAAAGAATATTAAAACCCAGTTTATCCTCTTGAAAATAGTAAGATAAAAAATACTTTATTCTCCTGAAATGTATTTTCAAAATCCTCCAATTATCACCCAGAGTTTCCCTTACAGATAATTAAATAGAGAGTAAGATATTTTCCCATTAAATTACTTACATGTTAAAGTGGAGGAGTGTTAGAGTTGGAGGCACAGACAATTGACAATTTAATATAGGAGAATATGTAATTAAGTTAAAATCAGACACTGGGAACCATCAAATCAGAATGGTGTAGGATCATATAGCCTACTATTCAAAATTACACACTATAACTATATTACTATGCAGCTCAGTACACCATGCCATAACTGATACTCCTCAAGTCATTAGCAAAAACATAATACAACTGGACTTGAACTTCCTTTATATATATTTAAAAAAAAAACTGCTACTCATGAAAAATAAAACCTGAAATACCTATCCTCAGAGGAGGAATAGTACTCAAAAAGATTAAGTCAGGAAAAAAGGAATTCTAATTATTTGAAACACTCTTTACAGAATGCAAAACACTCAATCTGAGCAAAAAGAAGCTTAAAATAAAAAGGTTTTCACTCATACTCTCCAAGTATTTTCCATTACACGTAGGCTACATTAACCCTGAGATTTTGGGGAAACCTAAAAGACTACCTTAAGCCAGAGTTTGGAATATCAAAGATTATGTCACGAAGGGATTAAAAACAAAGTTCATAATCTCAGGCCCTCTGACAAACCAATATGAACCCTAGATGGGAAGTTGCCCTACAACCTTAACAAAAGGCATTTATAAAATTAGCTTATCTTCATTAAGTTTCAGGTACATGTTTGTGACACTAAGAACTTTATAAATAATTTGGGATTAACTTACAAAATTCAAAAGGCAGAAACACACCAGATACTTTCCTGCCTTTGCACTGGTTCTTCCCACAATCTGATTGTTCTCCAGATATTTCAGATTCCTTCATCTCCTTCAAACCTCTACCCAAATGTCATCTTTTCATTAAATTCCATCCTTTTCACAAAGGATATCCTAAGCAGCACAATCATAAACAGAACAAGCCAACCTCTCCTCTGATCTGCACAACTTCCAATGTCTTGTTCTATTTCTATTTTTATCACTGCATTAAACCTAATATCTATATTATTTGCTTATTATATTTATTATTCATCAACTATCCCCCCTGCTAGAAATTAAGCTCTACAAGAGCAATTTCTTTCATTTACTGACATATCCCAAGAACTATGCCTGTCACAAAGAACAGTCAAATATTTGTTAAAAATGAATAAATTCATATACTTTCTCAATTTTCCTTTCTTCCAATTTAATCTTACATGATTATTTAATTTTTCCTTAATAAATTCACATCGATATCTTTTATCTAATTTATTTCTCATGTCTAAGTTAAATAATAAAAATTAATGACATTTTCTCTTTTTTCTAATAAAATATCATATGTATTATAAGATACAGATAAGTTATAACACTGCTGCTGCTAAGTCGCTTCAGTCGTGTCCGACTCTGTGCGACCCCATAGACTGCAGCCTATATACTATTTATATGATAACGCCTAGGAAAACTTACAAGGAAAATTTCAATAAAGTGAGGTATTTTATCATTATTTTTTAATAAAACAAAGGCATGTATTCCCAACTTTACACAAAAGCTGACATTTGCAACATTTTTTCTACTCTGGGACCACTCTGCCATCATACCCTCTCAAGTACAGACAAATTACCCCAGATGATAGGAATTTTCTCACATATCTAGAATTATAAGTTTCAAGAAAGCGCCTTGCTATGCCACATTCACCAAATTAATTTTGTTCCCTTGTCCATAGAACCCTAATTAACATAAACTGCTCCTCAACACATTTTGAAAAAACTATTTCATAAACTTTCAGGACCCGAAATGGTTTTGCTGATGATTTACTTCACTGATTCACTATGGCTACCTGAGGAGATTTTAAAAATATACACATGGCAAAACGAACTTTGACCTACACTTCATATCTTACACAAAGATTGATTCAAAGTAGATCAATCTTTGATCTACTTAAATGTCAAATATAAAACTGCAAAACTTCGAGAAGAAAACATAAGAGAAAAAGCTTTATAATGTAGTGCTGTGTAAAGAGTTTTTATATTTGATATCAAAAACATAATCCATATAAGGAAAAACTGATAAACTGGACTTTGTCAAAACTTAAAAACTTTTGCTCCATTAAAGACACTGTGAAAAAATGAAGAGACAAGCTAGAGGCTGGGAAAAATATTTGCAAACCATGTATCTGACAAAGAACTAACATCAAAAATATATTAAGAATTCTTAAAATACAAAGAAAAAAATTCCATTAGAAAATTAACAGAAGTTTCACCAAAGAGAATATACAAGTAACAAAACACATGAAATGATGTTCAACATCACTAACCATTAGGGCAACGAAAATTACAACCATGATATCACTAAGTACCTATCAGAAAGGCTAAAATTAAAAACACAGTAATAACATCAAATGCTAGCAAAGATACAGAAAAACTAGATGACTTATACACTAGCTGTAATGTAAAATGATACAACCACTATGGAAAACAGTATGTCAGCTTCTTACAAAATTAAACATGCTACTACTATGATCTCACAATTGTGTTCTGGGGCATTTATTCCACAGAAATGAAAACATTCACAAAAAATCTCTTCATGAATCATCACAGCAGCTTTTTTTTTATAATAGCCAAAATGTGTACATAATCCAGACATACTTAATAGGTGAATTAAAAAAAAAAAAAAAACCGATGGTATATCCATACCATGGAATACTACCCAGCAATACAAAGAACAAATATTGATGCATGCAACAACTAAGATAAATCTTCAGGGCAATATGCTGGGTGAAAAAAGTCAATCCCAAAGCTTCCAAATTATATAATTCCATTTCATAACATTCTTGAATGACAAGAATTATAGAAGAACAGATTGGTTGCCATCGTTTACGAAGTAGATACGAGCAAAAGGCAGGAAGGAGCAACATGAGGGAATCTTGTGGTGGCGGTGGTGGTGGTTTAATCGCTAAGTCATGTCCAACTCTTGTGACCCCATGAACTGTAGCCTGCCAGCCTCCTCTGTTCATGGGGATTCTCTAGGCAAGAATACTGGAGTGGGTTGCCAGTTCCTTCTCCAAGGGATCTTCCCAACCCAGGAATCGAACCCGGGTCTCCTGCATTGCAGGCAGATTCTTTACCAACTGAACAATGAGGGAAGCCCCCATCTTATGGTAGTAGAATGGTTTTCTATCTTGGCTGTATGATTGTCAATATTATGCTTTTAATATTTTACTACAGATATTACCATTGGGGAAACTGGAAAAAAAAGATACATGTGATCTCTCTATTGTTTCTTACATCTGCATACAAATCCATAATTATCTCAAAATAGAATGCTCAATTTAAAAAATACATAAAGACATTATTCTGCATACATAAACACTATTCTGGAAGTACTAGCCAATGCAACTAGATTAAACAAAACAACAAGAGCTATACGAAATGGAAATAAAACTATCGCTATTTGCAGATATCTTGAAAACCCTAGAGAAAAAAAATAAACCATTCAAATAGAACTTCAAAACAAAAAAGGTAACAACTCAACTCAAAAATAATTCAGGATATGAAATTAGTATTTAAAAGTCAATAGCATTCATATGTGCAAACAGCCAGCAAGAAAAGATAATGGATGAGAAAAACTTCATTCACAATAACAACTTAAATATAAATATTGAGGAATAAACAACAAAAAATGTTCAAAATCTAATTAAATATAAGAAAAGAAGAAGAACTGTAAAGCACTCATGAAACACACACAGGAAACCTGGAACAAATATTACGATATTCCTTTTCATTCAGTTTGGCAATCTCAGCTTCATCAAGATGTCAGTTCTTAAGCTAATTTACAAATTCAATTCAATCCCAATAAAAATTCCAATGAGCACTTATATGGAGCCTGAAAAGCTGAACCTAAAATTCATATGGAAAAATAAACATTCAATAACAGCTAGGAAAACAGTAAAAAACAAAACAAAAAACAGAACTCTTAAGGAGGAATAGACCCACCAGATATTAAAACATGGTACAAAGCTTCTATAACTAGAATGAACTTATACTGGCACATGAACAGACAAAAAGAATGGAACAGAAAGTCTACAAATAGACCCAACTAGACAAAAAATCGGAGATGGCAATGGCACCCCACTCCAGTACTCTTGCGAGGAAAATCCTACGGATGGAGGAGTCTGGTGGGCTGCAGTCCATGTGGTCGCTAAGAGTCGGACACAACTGAGCAACTTCACTTTCACTCTCCACTTTCATGCATTGGAGAAGGAAATGGCAACCCACTCCAGCGTTCTTGCCTGGAGAATCCCAGAGACGGGGGAGCCTGGTGGGCTGCCGTTTATGGGTTCACACAGAGTCGGACATGACTGAAGCGACTTAGTAGCAGCAGCAGCAGCAGCAACAACACATAAAAATCTAGTATATGGTAAAGGTGATAACTACTGTGGTAGAGCCAACATTTTTTAAAATGGCTTAGGAGGTAGCTACATTATTATTTGGAAGCAAATTAGATTAGATATATTCAAAACTCGATATACAGGAAGAAACTTCAAATGTATCAGAGATCTAAATGCAAAAATAAATCTCAAAAAAGTACTACAAGAGCACATGAGTGAATTCTCCTATAATGTGGGTATAGGAAAAGGCTGTCAGACTCATCAAAATTCTAGAGAAAAAAATAGCTAAATTTGACTCAAATTGGGAGAAAAAAATTGCTAATTTATTACACATAAAGAACTAGTATTCCAATTAAAAACCAAGTAATGGGGGGAGGGGAGGCAAAAGAAAATGAAATGCTGCTTTCAAGAAACATATAAAACACATGGGCAGAGAAAGTTTGACAGAAGAAGAATAAAAAGAGATCTACCAGGCAAAAGTAACCAAAATATTCATATCAGACAAACTAGATCTTAAGGCCAAAAGCATTTACTACAACAGAAGAAAGACATTTTACAATGAGGAAAGCTCAGGATAATTACAATTCTGTATTTGTAGGGATGCATAATAATACATGCCTCAAGAAACATTAATATAAAGCAAGGAGAAAAGAGCCTGCATGCTGCAATGAAGACCCAACAAAGTCAAAAGAAAAGAAAAAAAAAAAAAAAACAGTTTGGCATTAAGCTGACATATGAGCAGGAATTCAAAGATATTCTTAATATCCTATTTCTCAGCCTCAGTATTGTTTAAACAGATAGTTTTTGTGATAATTTATTGAGCTGAACACATGATGTTTGCACGTTTATCTGTTATCTGATACAAATAAAAAGCTTTAAGTAAATAAATTTCATCTATCCTACTTACTGGCCCTCATCTTTCTGGAATATTTTCCTAGGTACTAGATTCAGCTTAACTTTGAAAGTCCAACTACTTAAAACTTAAAGCAACCCTTTATTAAGCACCTATCAAAATGCCCAGCATTAAGCTAAGTCTTCACATTAAGCTACAGCGCCAATGGCGAGGTAAAATATACCATCTTGCACTCTTGGTTTCTTTATTCTATTTTCAATAACTTTATTGAGTATATGTTACATATTATAAAATTCATCCACATTTTTGTGTACAATTCATTAGCTTTTTAGTAGTTTTACCAAGTTGTGCAACCACCAACATAAATTGGTTTTAGATCATTTTCATTACCCCTAGGATCTTTCATATTCATTTACTATTAACCCCCATCCCCCACCCAACTCTAGGCAATCACTAATCTATGTTCTGTCTTTACACATTTGACTTTTCTGGACATTTAAATAAATGGAATGATACAATATTTGATCTCTTGTGTTTGGTTTCTTTCACTTAGCATAATACTTCTGAGGTCCATTGATTATAAGCAGATACCAGAGGCTTGGACCTTTTCACTGCTGAATAATATTCCATTGGGTGAACAGACCACATTTTTCAACTATTCATCAGTTGGTGGGCATTTGGATAGTTTTCAACTTTAGACTATTATAAATAATGCTACTGAGAATATTCATATACAAGTCTTTGTGTGGATACATGTTTTCATTCCTCTTGGGCAGATCCCTAAGAGTGGGTTCATATGGCAAATTTATGTTTAACTTTTTGGGTTAACGCCTAATGAATATTCAGTGATATGTTGTATATGCATAAAAAATCTGAATAGGAAGTAAGCATGGTAGTCAGGGAAGGCTATAGAGAATATAACACTTGAGGTTAACCTTTGAATTTGGTAACAAATAATCAGGATTTTATCAAAAATAAATGTCACTTCAAATTCATGTTTAATGAGAAGCATGTACCTACTTTGCTAAAGCATCAGATTCCACATAGCTAGGTAAAGTTAACAGACATTTGAAGGATGTAAGCAAAATGATCCATATGCTCCAGGCCCACCAATCACATATATTTAAATATTAACCTCAAAGTGTTAATAAAATTAACAATAATTTCAAATAAAGATTACTAATCAGATCATGGCATCTGGTCCCATCAATTCATGGCAAGTAGATGGGGAAACAGTGCAAACAGTAGCTGACTTTATTTTGGGGGGCTCCATAATCACTACAGATGGTGACAGCACCCATGATATTAAAAGACGCTTACTCCTTGGAAGGAAAGTTATGACCAACTTAGATAGTGTATTAAAAAGAAGAGACATTACTTTGTCAACAAAAGTCTATCTAGTCAAAGCTATGGTTTTTCCAGTGGTCATGTATGGATGTGAGAGTTGGACTATAAAGAAAAATGAGCACCAAAGAATTGATGCTTTTGAACTGTGGTGTTGGAGTAGACTCTTGAGAGTCCCTTGGACTGCAAAGAGATCCAACCAGTCCATCCTAAAGCAGATCAGTCCTGGGTATTCATTGGAAGGACTGATGTTAAAGGTGAAACTCCAATACTTTGGCCACCTGGTGTGAAGAGCTGCCTCATTTGAAAAGACTTTGATGCTGGGAAAGATTGAGGGCAGGAGGAGAAGGGGACGACAGAGGAGGAGATGGCTGGATTGCATTACCGACACAATGGACATGGGTTTGGGTGGACTCTGGGAGTTGGTGATGGACAGGGAGGCCTGGCATGCTGCGGTTCATGGGGTCACAGAGTCGGACACGACTGAGCGACTGAACTGAATCATTTTTAACACTAAAAAAAAAAAATGGATTAAGTATCTTAAAAGATGGAAACCTGTTAATAGCTGTATTTAATTTTAGGAAATTTTAGCCCTGAAAACACATTCCCTGAATTAAAACACGAGTTCAGTTCAGTTCAGTTGCTCAGTCGTGTCCAACTCTTTGCGACCCCACGAATTGGAGCATGCCAGGCCTTTCTGTTCATCACCAACTCCCAGAGTTTGTTGGGGTCTAGTCTCAGCAGGATCTAGGGGTACCCTGAGGGGAGACGGTGTTGGCAAGAGAGATTTAGAGAGAGATAAAGAAAGAATGTTGTAGATAAGAAAATAGAGGAGAGAAAGAGGTTGATATTTTTTGGTTTATGTAGAAAGCCAATAAAGTTTCAGTACAGGACTTGTTTTGTCTTTATCGAAACCAGGATTTTTTTGTATACCTTTCTCATAAACAATGTTGTGTGCATTATCTTTTGGCCTTGAAGGCCTGTGGAAGTTTTATGACCCTCTTTTGATAAAGGCTGTTCAACCAGAAAACTTATTTTTTCCCTGAAGCTTTTTTTTTTTTTTAATCTATGTCACCCTCAGAAAGTATTAAACAGAGTTACATTTTCACTGAGCAAAGGTGCAGTGAGTAACAAAGAAAGAACCAATTAGTTCAAAGGTCTGATGTGGTTAATTTTAAGGCTACTGTTTTTTTTTTTTTTTTTTTACATTCTAATTATGTTAACTAATGCACTCTCAGGTGCACAATGGATAAGGAATATGGGAACTTGGCAGCAAGCATTGGCTCAACAGTGAAATCTTACACCAGCCCTACTCTAATAGGTTTTAACTCTTTGAAAGACTTTATATTTTTAGAATGCTTTAGGCTTTCCATGTCTCTCACAGTTGGGAGGCTGTGAACAATCACATGTGAAGCTGTAAGAGTCTGGATAAACCTGCCAAGCAAGCTAGAATGCCAACAGAGGGGGTGTGAATTGAAATATTCCTTTCATGTCCAAGAGACTTATCAACTAGAGCCCTAAGTTGATTTTTTCCAGTGAAAGGTAGTTGAGGATAGCCCTCTGTTAATGTCAGAAGAGTTGGTGAAAGGCACAAAATAGTAAGACAGACAGATTTTGGTTTTGGGGGTAGATGCTAGAGCAGGTCCAGGGGGGCCCCTCGAGTCCTGATTCGCCTTGTTCGTCAGGTCTCTTCCACATGACCTTGTCATGGGTGGCATCTCCCATGCTGGCTCCCGGCAGGAGTTCACTCAGACTCACGTCCATCGAGTCAGTGATGCCATCCAGCCATCTCATCCTCTGTCTTCCCCTTCTCCTCCTGCCCCCAATCCCTCCCAGCATCAGAGTCTTTTCCAATGAGTCAAATCTTCGCATGACATGGCCAAAGTACTGGAGTTTCAGTTTTAGCATCATTCCTTCCAAGGAAATCCCAGGGCTGATCTCCTTCAGAATGGACTGGTTGGATCCCCTTGCAGTCCAAGGGACTGTCAAGAGTCTTCTCCAACGCCACAGTTCAAACGTATCAATTCTTCAGGGCTCAGCTTTCTTCACAGACCAACTCTAACATACATGACCACTGGAAAAACCATAGCCTTGACTAGACAGACCTTTGTTGGCAAAGTAATGTCTCTGCTTTTCAACATGCTATCTAGGTTAGTCATAACTTTTCTTCCAAGGAGTAAGCGTCTTTTAATTTCAAAACATGAGTAAACACATGCTAACTAACCTTTTTAACCTAGAGCTGTTAATTAAATCAATCAGCAATCAACTTAATAACTTTGGAGGAAAGATGTACTGGTAACATATTTCTTTTCCCTTAATGTGTGGCTTGATACAACATGGGAAAGTTCTTTAAAAAGTTATCTTAATAACTGTAAAAGAAAAGGAACACTTTTCCTCATTTCTTATTTTTCCCTGTTGGGCATAATAGAAAATATACTAATGCATATTTGTGTGACAAAGTACAACAAATATATATGAAAAAGATAAATATTTCACTCAATAGTAAAATCAAGAACAGTTAAAACAATTCTTCATATATTTTAGCAGTTTCATTAATGTGTGCAGTTTTGTTTATTTTTTTTTGGTGTCACAAAGCTTAACTCTAAAAATGTATGTCTTTTATAAAACTTGGGAAAACTTTGGCTACTACTTACTGAAATATGTTTTCTGTCTGCTTCTCTTTTCTCATTCTGGAACTATAATTACAGGCATGTTAGATATTTTGTTATTGTTTCACACATTTCTGAGTTTTCATTCATTGCTTTTTAAATACTTTTCTCATTATTTTTCAGATTGGATTATTTGTTTATCTTCAAGTTCATTGACTCTTCTCTGTCATTTTCATTCCAATATGAAGCCCATTCAGTAAGTCTCTTACCTCTGATATTACATTTTTTCAGTTCTAAAATTTCCAATTTTTTCTTTTATAGTTTCTATCTCTGCTGAGAAAGTCTTTCAATTAATTTCACAGTGGTTTACCTTTACCTCATGTACATAGTTATAACAGCTATTTTAAAGTCTTCGTTTGACTTTAATTCCAACATCTGGTTCATTTCAGAGTTGGAATCTGTTGGCTGTCTTTTACCTTAAATATTTGTCACATTTTCTGTTTTTTTGTATGTTAAGTACTTTTGGCTTATATCCTGGACATTTTGAATATTATGTTGCAAAATTCTGGGTCCTATTAAAACACTTTGCAGAATGTTGATTTTGTCATTTGTTTCAGCCAGGAATTTACCTAGTTAGGTTTAGACCAAAAGTTCTTCTTCACTTTCTGGAGTTGCGGTTCCAATGTAAGTTCAGTCTTCAAAGTTCTTACTATGTTGCTTTGACTCTGTCTACTCAGGCGTACCTCAGAGGTAAGCCCAGGCCTTGTGCCAGTCATACACAGAATGATTCCTTTCTCTGGTTCTCTTCTTTCTGGGATTACCTCCATACTCTTCAGCTTCCAGGATCTCCTTTTTCTAGGCCTCTGGCAAGAAAGATGGGGTTTTTCTTGGAGCTTTAGCTGCCTCTGGGCTGCCATCATGCAGTTCTGCATGAATAGTATGTCTCTTAAGGCAAACAAAGCAACAAGATGAAGAAAAAAATAACATACGCACAGTCCATATCTGGGGCTGCCCTCAGGTCAGAATCAGGAGAAGAAAAAGTGAAAAAACCAAACAAGCAAAAAACAAACAGTGCCTGGCTCTCAGGGTCTCCTTTTTCCTTCCTCTACTCAGAAATAAGAGATTTCTCTAAAAAGACTTTGCTGCTACTGTGTAATCTGGCAAAGAGGATTTCCCTGGGTCAAATCTGGGATAGTAAAGAGGAAATAAAAATGGGCAACTCAGCATACGTATGTCATTTCAGCAAGTTTTGACTATCATCTTCTATCTACCTGCTATTGTTTCCAAGCTATAAAGAGTTTCTTTTAGCATTTTGTCCAGAAGATTTAGCTATAATCAGTTAAAGTGAAGTGAAAGTCAAAGTCACTCAGTCGTGTCGGACTCTTTGCCACCCCAGGGACTATAGAGTCCATGGAATTCTCCAGGTCAGAATACTGGAGTGGGTAGCCTTTCCCTTCTCCAGGGGATCTTCCCAACCCAAGGATTGAACTCAGGTCTCCCACACTGCAGGTGGATCCTTAACTAGCTGAACCACCAGGGAAACCCAAGAATACTAGAGTGAGTAGCCTATCCCTTCTCCAGGGGATCTTCCCAGTTCAGGAATCAAACCAGGGTCTCCTGCACTGCAGGTGGATTCTTTACCAGCTGAGCTACATGGGAAACCCATAATCAGTTAAAGAGACAGGCTAAGTGAACTTCTATCTTTTCAAGATTGATACACTAGATCCTTCAAGCACCATAAATTCAGAGGACTTCACATGTATAACTTCTTATTTATACCCACTCACATTATTTTAAAAAAATTGTTAAAGAGTAAAATAAAACTTTAATAGGGAGAATAAGAATAAAGGAAAAGAAAAACAGAACTAGAAAAGAGGTTAATATGCAGTTCAGAATATAAGGCTCTACATTTGCTAGAATTAGACCAAAAATATGGATTCAACTTTCTAACACCTAGCTTAAAACAAAAAAGAACATAATGTTCATAGAATAAACACAAATCAGGTTATCAAATCAGATACAACTATCACTGTCCTTGAGTTCATTCTTAAAAAAAAAAAAAAAAAAACCCTCTAAGGAATTTCACAGAGCAATTTGCAATAACTTCCCTAAATACAGGCCACACACCAAAAGACAGTCAGCACAATCAATTCCAGAGGTCAATATGAGTCCCGATATAAGCCTCAGGCTTAAATGAGAAGTGGATTTTAAACAACAACAACAAAAAAATACACTACATATCCTTCAGGAATTTCTCCATAATATGGCTCTTCTTGGCAAAGCTTTTGAAAACTTTTGCACTGCAGTGAGTTTGAGATTATATTCCCTGACAAGTACCTGGTAGGCAACTATTTTATGTGACTACCATAGGTACAGAAACCTACATTTTAAAAGTCAACCCAGATGGAGACAGAAGTAGCATTCTCTTATAGAAACTGAGGCTCATAAAGAGAAAGACTAGAGCCAGAACAGTAGAAATAAACCCATTCCACTCATTAGGTAATTCAAAAGAATCACCTAAAGCTAGAGCCAAGTTTCAACCATAATGAAATTCTGAATCTTATCAAGTTATTTTTTTAAACAGCAATCAAAACAAAAATTTGGTAGCAATACTTTTAAACTAGGAGAAGTTTAAAGGAAATATATTCAAAGTATTCAAATTCTCACATTAACTATACAAGAAACCCAATAAAGCACCCCAAATATTTTTTGAGCAATTTTGCCTACTTGGTATTTCCTCCAATTGTTAACTAACAAACTAGTTACAAGTTGTACAGCCAAGAAATTAAATGTAGTTACTATCTAGATAAAAAATCCTGAGGCACTTGTGTGAAAAAAAGATAACTGAAACTGCAAACACTGCAATTTAAATGAATAGAAATCAATTAAATAAACCCTTTTCAGCTATATTCATAAAGTTTGAATTTTAAAAATCTATGAAAAAACTGTCAAAGTTTTTAAATCTATAAATAAAAATAATAAAAATAATGAGATGGTTTCATATAAATGCCAGTATTTGAGTGATTAAACAATTCATATGGAAAAAGCATTTCAGTTTTATATCAATTAATTTTGTTGCAAAATAAACTGCCCCAAACTTAGAAGCTTAAAACAACAAACATTTATTATTCTCACAATATTCCACACTAGCCAGGCGTTTCATTTGGTCTCAGATGGCAACTAATCTCTACAGTCAGTGGAATCAGCTAGGTCACCTGATGGCTTGGGCCATGAGGTCTCTGTGGCAACTACTAAACTTCACCACTGCAGCAGAAAAGCAGTCAAAGACAAACCATAAACAATGAGCATGGCCATGTTCCAATAAAACTTTAGTTTACAAAAATAAGCAGCAAGCCACTAAACTCTAGTTTGCTAACCCCTGGTCTAGGATAGCCTCACTCATGTGTCTGACAGTAGATATACTGAAGGGAACTTCCAAAACCTAGCAGATGAGGGCAAACCCCAACGTGCATGGCTGCCTTGATTATGTCTCTTGAAGAAACTGAAGTATATAGGAATCCTACAGTAACATTTTCCCTTTCATACTGTTATAATTGGCAAATATTAATATACCTCCTGAGTAAAATTATAAAATTGCATTTCAGAGTATACCTCAATATTCAGATTTAAGCACAACAATATGTTGAAAAATTGCCCCACTTTTCTAGAACACTATTGATAACGCTTTCGTAAATACATTCTTCACAAACTTACAGAAGTTAAAAAGGATTTACTTGATGTAAAGTATTAACATTTTGCCCGTATTCAAGATCTAAAATTTCAATTTACAATGTCAAAGGAGTTAAACAATTGTGACCACTTGATTAACGTATAGACTGTGAATTTCCAATTACATAAAAAGGGAATTCTATCCCAGCCTTTAAATTGTTCTTATTTTATTATATGCTTTAAAAATAGATTCACATTTCTTAATAAGCAAAGACAAAACATATTAAGCTACAGTCTAAGAATTTAATACGTGTACTGTAACCAAAGCAATCCATTCACTAGCTTTATGTTTCCCATTTCTCTTAAAATGTGTTAAAAATACTCAAAAGGCATTATCAAAAAACCAAAAAGAAGTTCGTAACTATAGAAGAGGACAGGTTGATTTATTTGAGAGATTAAGTGGTTCAATATATTGTTTCTAAATACTGAAACAATAGACTAAAATCCACAGTAATTAAATCAGTTCCTAAGAAATATGCACAGCCTGATTGACATTTAAACCCCCAAATTCTTGAATAATGAAACTGTTAAGGGAACCAAATACACACATCTAGTTTCAATAAAGTTGACAATCTCTTAAAATATTCTGCATAAATAATTTTAACCTTAAGCATTAATATTAAGGAAATGATTAAAACCACATTCTTCATAACAAAGCGGTACAAACTAACCTTTATTTTATTAGCCTACAATTTGCTTCACCTCTGTTTTTTTAAACCACTCTAACGGCACATATACCTTGACAACATCCCACAGATGGTTATGATTATGTGTAACAAGACAACAAGCTCATTGAAAACCTTTACAGATGCTTAGCTAATGGGATGTCACATTAAATATAATAAAAGATTTTAAAACTTTATATCAATTATATTATAAACAAAGATATATCATTTGAAATTGGCAGTCAAACATTCCTAAATTAATTCCATAAAAGCTCTAGATTAGTAATATACTCATTTAAGAAGGAGCCTTGAAATCAAGTGTAGACATTCCACAGCTTATCCCCTTCACACAACCTGCTAGCATCATGTGCCTTTGGGGGAAGGGAGTGGGGGAAAAAATACATATATATTTTTTCTTTCAACATCATCTTAAATATAGACGCTTCTAACTACAAAACTCTGGTAAATGTCAGAATTCGATTTGACTACTTCTTACTTCCTCTCTTAATGCTTAATGACTAATTCCTTAGAGATGTCCTTAAAAGCCCTAAAATGTTGTCCTTCAGTAGAAACTTTCACCAGCAATCAATCAGGAGCAAATCAGATGATTGTGTTGAAATGTACTACACTGTTTAAGCTAACAAATGAATGAAGAAAGGTAATATATCGGAACATATGCCACTACACTGAAGTCGTTAAAAGGGTTTGTTGGAAGAATATTTGGTTTCCAGTTAGCAAATATGGAATAAGAAGGGACAATGATAAAAGAATATCAAGTCATATGGAAATCCAAATACAGTGACAGACACAATTATTTTACTAATTGCTAATGAATACAGTCAAGAGGCTTCAAAAAGCAAAACTTTGCTTGGACTACTTCAGGTTTTGACCTCTGCATGAGCAAATGCATTTAAGCTGAAGCCCACCAAAATTGATTAACGGCGCCAGCCAAGGCTAGCATGTAGTTGAAGCTTTTTCCATCTATCACATGGCCCCAAGGATAGTTAAATGAACCTTAAAATGGCTACAAACAGCTCAATGACTACACAGAGTCCTGCCAATTAGAAATAATTAGGCAGTCATTTTGGTGGTAAGTCTTTTTAAGTGCATACATAACGATGCAATGATGCTTATTAATGATCTCATATGAGCTATGCTCAAACAGCCTGAAATAATTATGCAACTATCACAAAGCCTTGCTCATCTCTGTACTTCACCTTAATGCATTTAAAAATCCACTTCATTACCTCCAGTAATTAATCCTCCATTAATTGCAGGAAAAGCTCAGTTTACCAAGCTTCATTTCTAATTATCTTATAAATAGTTATGGTTCTAATTAATGTGTTCATTAAGATGAATATCTTTCTCAAAGCCACGCTCAGAGCAAAGGTTCCACTTATTCTCTCAAAAGCCTAACTACCATAAGGTGAGGCCATTTTGGTTGCATTTGCTTTTATTTTAATATACTCAACCTCCTAATTGGCATTTAAAATCTAATTTAGAGAAACTTCAAGAAGGCAATATAGGGGAAATAGAGTAAAAAGATATTTTCAAACTCTTTCCAATCAATAACCTTAAAACCTTTATAGGAAAACTTTCGTGCATTTTTTCTGATAAAAATTGACTAATATGCTTAAGTACTATACCCAAGTGAATTTAAATTTCATGCAAACTTAGCTTTTGCCCCTTTACTTCAATTAGAAAATAAGCCAAGAAAGATAAAATATGCTATTATAACAAATGCATTTAAATTTATATTATTTAGCTAAATTGCCACTATAAAACAATTACTCAATATAAACTGCCAGCCATCAAAGAAACAACTTACACATATCTTGGGATCACCAATATTTCATATCATTTAGGAGCATACTAGTTTATGAGCTTTTTAAAAATACAAATCTAATTCTGAGCTACAAAGTATACAGCACTTAAAAAACACTGGCTATGAAGAGATAAATAAATATCATATTAACCAAATCTGTGGAATGCAGAAAAATGGTACAGATGAACCTATTTGGAGGCAGGAATAGAAACCCAGAAGTAGAAAATGGACACGTGGACACAAGAGAGTGGGTGGCGGTGGTGGTGGAGTGAATTAGGAGATTAGGACTGACACACACACTACCGTGTGTAACAAAGAGAGCCAGTGGGAAACTGCTGATTGGCACAGGGAGCTCAGTTTGGTGCTCTGTGACAACCTAGGGGGTGGAATGGGGCAGAGGGCAGTGAGAGAGAAGTTCAAGAGAAAGCGGATATATGTATAGTATATGTATACATAGAGCTGATTCACTTCACTGTATAGCAGAAAATAACACAACACTGTAGAGCAATTATACTCCAATTAATAAATATACATTGGCTATGATTCAAGATACCAACATGATACAAAATCATTCTTTTTGTAAACATGAAAATTTTTATAATTTTGTAAACTTTTAGAACAATTGTGTAAATAACTTCTAAGCACAAAAAGTATTCTTAATTTTTTTAAGAAATCAAATTTTATTTTCTATGAATAAAAGAATAAAAACAATTTATTTTGGAAATCAAGTAGGTAAAATTCCTTAATAATAAAGAAAAGTTATTAGTGTAACAACCCTGACAGCTAACAATAAAGCTATAGTTCCACATATGATAGATGTCTCCTGCTTCTCTGTAATTTGCTGTTGCTCATTTATCTTTGCCTCTGTCTCTGCATGTAAGAAAAACCTACAAAATGGTTTCATTTATGAATAAAAAAAAATCATTATACAGGCAAAATTCTAAAATGATAAGTTTCTTCATAGAGAATTATAATAAGTGTAATTTCTAACAAATCTCTCTGGAATAAACTTTTTAAAACGTGCTTCACATAAAACCACTGTGGCTATGTATTTTCACATGGAGATTTCTGATTAAAGAAACTAAAATTTGCTAGAAGGGTAGATGGAGACAGACAATGAGGGAAGATCTCATATGTTTTATAGCAACCCTCATTCACCCATTCATTCATTCATCTATGCTGAGGATACAGTGATGAATGAGGGTTCTTCCACAATGGAGTTAAGAGCTCATTTCCTTTAAAGTAAAACACCCCTGGGTAACTTAAAAGAAACACTACTACAATGCAAAACAGGTTGATTTTAGCTATAATTTTTAATTACTCTAAGTACTATAACAAGTACTCCATACCATCCAGAGGGTCAATCCCCTCCTATAAGCAAAAGATCCCTGAGAGAAGACACCTTGACCCAACCATGTAAATAGCTGAACATAGGCATCAAGTTGTACTATTATTTTTCAAATGTATATAATTCAGAAATACATAAATAAAACTGGATGTATGAAAACAATAGCTTTTGTATACCTATCTTCTAAATTTTAACTATTTCAAAGATACTTTACCTAGTGGCACAAATGTTGATCCTCAGTCTTGGCTGTGTAACACTCAATTTCTCCAGCAATTTCAAAATGAGAATTATAAAATTCTCACAAGGAAACTTAACATTAGCTCACTTTTATTTAAAAAAATAAATATTATTTCAAGGGTAAAGGGAAAGGAGAACAAATAGTGATAACACATTATCCAAAATGCTATGCATTACTCTACCTTTTTAATCTAGAGAAGTTTAGCAATATTAGTTCTGATAATGCTGAGAAGTATTCAAATATTAGGATATTCACATTATTTACCATCTTTTCCTTGTCACTCTATCCCCACTGAAGAAATCAAACCTAAAGAAATAAAGTCAAGGAACATATTTAGCAGTCCTTCACACCAGGTGGCCAAAATATTAGAGTTTCAGCTTCATCATTGATCCTTCCAGTGAGTATTCAGGACTGATTTCCTTTAGGATGGAATGATTAGATCTCCTTGCAATCCAAGGGACTCTCAAGAGTCTTCTCCAACACCACAATTCAAAAGCATCAATTCTTCGGTGCTCAGCTTTCTTTATAGTTCAACTCTCACATCCACACATGACTACTGGAAAAACCACAGCCTTGACTAGACAGACCTTTGTTGGCAAAGCAATGTCTCTTCTTTTTAATATGCTATCTAGGTTGGTCATAACTTTCCTTTCAAGGAGTAAGCATCTTTTAATTTCATGGCTACAGTCACCATCAGCAGTGATTTTGGAGCCCCCAAAATAAAGTCTGTCATTGTTCCCATTGGTTCCCCATCTATTTCCCATGAAGTGAGGGGACCAGATGCCATGATCTTTGTTTTCTGAATGTTGAGTTTTAAGCCAACTTTTTCACTCTCCTCTTTCACTTTCATCAAGAGGCTCTTTAGTTCTTCTCTACTGAGGTTATTGATATTTCTCCCGGCAATCTTGATTCCAGCTTGTGCTTCCTCCAGCCCAGCATTTCTCATAACATGCTCTGCATATAAGTTAAATAAGCAGGGTAACAATATAGAGACTTGGCATACTTCTTTTCCTATTTGGAACCAGTCCGTTGTTCCATGTCCAGTTCTAACCGTTGCTTCCTGACCTGCATATAGATTTCTCAAGAGGCAGGTCAGGTGGTTTGGTATTCCCATCTCTTTCAGAATTTTCCACAATTTGTTGTGATACACACAAAGGTTTTGGCACAGTCAATAAAGCAGAAATAGATATTTTTCTGGAACTCTCTTGCTTGTTCGATGATCCAGCAGATGTTGGCAATTTGATCTCTGATTCCTCTGCCTTTTCTAAAAGCAGCTTGAAAATCTGTAAGTTCACGGTTCATGTATTGTTGAAACCTGGCTTGGAGAATTTTGAGCATTACTTTACTAGCGTGGGAGATGAATGCAATTGTACGGTAGTTTGAACATTCTTTGCCATTGCCTTTCGTTGGAATTGGAATGAAAACTGACCTTTTCCAGTCCTGTGGCCACTGCTGAGTTTTCCAACTTTGCTGGCATATTGAGTGCAACATTTTCACAGCATCATCTTTCAGGATTTTAAATAGCTCAACTGGAATTCCATCATCTCCACTAGCTTTGTTCATAGTGACGCTTCCTAAGGCCCACTTGACTTCTCACTCCAGGATGTCTGGCTCTAGGTAAGTGATCACATCATCGTGATTATCTGGGTCATGAAGATCTTTTATGTATAGTTCTTCTGTGTATTCTTGCCACCTCTTATTTATATTTTCTGTTTCGGTTAGGTTCATACCATAAAGTTGATGTTAGTCCTTCAGAATTCATTTTCTCTTTGGTCTAAAGAAAGTTTTCCAAATTTCTTCCTGTGTCAACCGTTTTACCCACATAAGTAAACTGGAAGCAATGGCTTCTATCAAGCAAAAATGAAAAGCTTAAAAAAAAAATTAAGCAATCCAAAAGCTTATTCTAATGGACTAAGTTTAAATGGACTGAATTAGTTAACATTCCTAACAAATTTGATTATGCTATAAATTGAGATCTAAGTAAAATGCTAATGCCCCTAACTACTGGATTGAAAGTAATGTTAATTCTTTATCATTAATAGATACTAATGATAAAAATAGAGGCAACACATAACATAGCAGTATATTGCCCTTTCCTTACCCCAGTTAGTGAAACAGAAGAAAGCACATTTTAGAAGGCCAGACTAAAAATAATACTGTATGAGAAGATTCCTTATATTTACAGCTTAGTACACTGTCAATCAATGTTAAGTCTCCAGAAAACCTTAGTTTTGTAAAAATCTAAAATTATTTTATAGACATGATTACAGTACTATTTAAAGAAGCCCAATAAAACATTAAATAACAGAGAAAGTTTCATCTATCTACTCTGTTGTATTTTCTTAAGGTCCATCCAGAGTCTGTCAGTGTTAATTATTATTCAAAATGCAGTCATTTCCCCTACTCATGCTATAGGCAGACTGTTCTTCTTCATCCTTGACTGTGAGCTTAGCCACATGACTTATTCCTGCCAATGAAACATTGGCAAAAGTGGCACTGAGGAGAGGATTCAAATGTGCTTATTACAAAATTGAGCATGTTTACCTTTTGTCTAAGAAAATCCTGCTTTGAGTAGGTGCTGACCCACATTGATGAGGCATACAAGGAGCAGAGCCAGTTTCAATGGCCAGCTTGGACTCAAGTGCAATAAATCAAGCCTAGATCAGAAGAGGTCCATCTGACTCACAGATGTCTGAGTGAGAAATAATTATTTTTGTTGTGTGCCACTGAGTTCTGAGATAGTTACTATGTAGTATTATTGGGCAACACCTGACTAATACATCATTAGTACCACAGAATATGTAGGTAATCTGTCAAGGGGTACAACCTAGTAGACAGTAGGATACTTCATAGGAGTAAGAATAAGGGTGTGAGCATTATGAATCCCCAGCTCTAGCCATGTTAGCATAGGCAAGTTATTTGACCTTTGTAGTCTGTTTCCTCATCTGTTCAGTCCTCATCTGTTAAGTGAAGGTAAAACACAAACTTAGAAAGTGAGAAAGGCTGCTGCAACAGTCAAATAAAATAACCTATGACGATAACACAATCCCAAAATTCCTAGCACATAGTAGATACTCAGGGCTTCCCTGATGCTCAGTCCACATAGCAGATACTCAGGGCTTCTCTGATGCCTCAATGGTAAAGAACCTGCCTGCCAATGAAGGAGTCACAGGTTCAATCCCTGGGTTGAGAAGATATCCTGGAGAAGGAAATGGCAACCCACTCCAGTATTCTTGCTTGGAGAATTCCATTGACAGCGAAGCCTGGTGGACTACAGTCCATGGTCACAAAGAGTTGGACATGACTTAGCAACTAAACAACAACAAATGAGATACCCCAAAAATTTTAGTATCACTTTTGTTCTTCTTGGCTCTAAGTTACGCATTTAAAAAATTCAACACATTTTCACAGAATTTTTATTACATGCAAGTATGTAATCCCATTTTCTAAACTAAACTTTGAAGTAAACACCAGTTAAAGTAACCACAGAATATCTATTTCTTTGTCTGAGAAGAACCTTCCCCTTTCTCATGGATCTTACTAATCATCTTTCTCTTTCCTGTTATAAATCTTAAGTTTTTCAAGATGATACATTTTCCTATGGAAAAGACAACAGCAATGCTTTATTTGTTTAATAAGCAAAATTTCCATATCTTTTCCTTCCTATTTTTCTTTATATATATTTCATCCCTTCCTCAAAAGAACAAAAACAAAAGACAAATAGTTAAAACATCAATACATACTTTCTCCTTTTGAAAAGAAAAGGGAAGATTCATCAAATAATATTTATAAAATTATCTGAGTTATTCAGAAGATGCACTCTACAAATTAAAACAGTAGAAGGATTTTATTTTTAAAATTTTAATAAGTGAATGGCTTGAGGTAGTGATGATTTCTTTAAAAAAACAGAGGCTTTAGGGAAGGTCAGAGGCTCAGACACAGACACAATCATTCATCATAAAAGACTTTAGGGGACGTTTTAATAACCACCTGTGGCAAGATCTCTCTCATATTCATTATAAAATTCCCAAGGCAGACTTTGCTTTCTCATTCATACTCAACAAATATACAAAATGGAAGCTTCCCATCAACTGTAGTATGAGTAGATGCATTTAAACACCAGTTGTTTTATCACAGCATTCATCATCAGAGTTTGCAATAAACAACATTAAAACTGAAGGAAACACACATATATGCACACATGTGTGTATGAACACGTGCACACACATACTCACAAGGCATTAAGCAAAAATTACTGAAGTTATGTGATATTCACATTTATTTTTAAATACTGGGTCACAATAAAAATATGATTGAAAAAGACTAATGTATTAATAAGGATCTCATCCACACTTAAAAAAACAGGACAGGGCCGTTTTTAAAAGCTCTCATCAAAAAGTTATATATATATATGTGTGTGTGTGTACATATATACACACACACATATATATATATGTATTTCATGTACATGTTTAGCTATGTGATATGGAGTAGCTTGTTTTTAACTCTATTGAAGCTTTTCCATTTAAAATACTCTTAAACCCAGTAGCTGTATTTCTACTTCCTCCTAGCTGAAAAAATGTGCTACTCTCACCTTAGCTCTCTTACTCTTCTCCCTGCATAAACAGGAAGAATGAAATCAAACTGAGCTTTTAGGGCTTGAACCTGACAATGGAACTTGCTTCTTCTATCTATACAATCAGGATAAATCATATGAGGAACAAACCAAAAATCTGTACAAGAGTATATTTTATAAAGCCTAAAATAAAGGGTAACACTAATATTCCTACAATCATCTTAATGGTTCCCATGTTCTGCTGCCCTTGATACTGACTACACTGCTTCAAAATGGCCTTTTAGACCACCTCCAATTCACCTCAATGACTACTCCTTATTTTCAGCCCATCTTAACCATCTTAAGTTTTGTAGCCCATTTTAACCATATACCTTGCTCGGCTTTTGGAACTGGTAACCTGACTTGGACCTTGTCATCCACACACATTCCTTCCTTATACCACACTATCTTAACTTATACTCTCTAAACTCTAGCTTCACACACTGTAATCTTAGACCAGGGCAGCCAAACAACAGCTGTGTCCCACTAGGCCAGAGAGGGCCAGTTACTCCTCTGTATTCTACATTCTTGACTTTTAAATATCAAATAAAAACAAAAAGTAGAAGACATGGCATAATTGGGAGAAAGCACCTTCAAGGCTATTTTCTGTGGGGAAAAGACACTCCTGTTTTTAAAAGACCAAAAAATACCCCCAAGGCTTTGAGAAATACTGATCCAGATTTGTTTCTCATTTCTAAAGTTTTGCTAGCCCAAAATGCAGGGCAGTAGGGGTGGAGAAAGATAATTTTAAATAGACTTATTCTGTATCAAAAGAGAAAAAGGTAGTTCTATAAGAAATATAGATAATTATATTAAGGAAACTTTTTACAAATGCTTAAAGTGAATACTAAATGAAATGAGATCCTTTTAAACAGTATTATTTTAAATTACATCTATGGATTTTTCACCAAATATAAATTAACTGCTACATGGAAAGCAAAGGTATGAATTAATATAGGATGGTATGAATTAATACAGGATGGTATGAATTAACATAGGACGTTATCAAGGCTCTGAAACCATCTGTGAAAGTGAAAATGAAAGTCACTCAGTCGTATCCGACTCTTTGCAACCCCATGGACTACACAGTCCATGGAATTCTCTAGGCCAGAATGCTGGAGTGGTATCTCTACATATTTCAAAACTCATTATATGAACAGACTGCTTACAAATATTCTATAAATTAATACTTCTGAAGGCATTTTGAGCCTCTCAGAAAGTAAATTTTCACCTTACTTTTTGTGTAAATGGAGATGGAGATAGTTAATAAAAATCAGTGAAACCAGAGCAACGATAATCCAAACAGGATAATATATCATTTGCTTTTAATTGTTTTTATGTAGTAGAAAAAGACTAAACTTACAGAGCAGTTATGACATTGCCAGAACCTCAGGGTCTCAGAACAATCTGGTTTTTTTAATATATAATTTTTATTGGAGTATAGCTGATTTACAATGTTGTATTAGTTTCAGGTGTACAGCAAACTGAATCAGTTATATATACATATATATATATATGTCCAATTTATTCTAGCCTCTTTTCCATATAGGCCATTACAGAATACTGAATAGAGTTCCCTGTGCTATATCAGTTCAGTTCAGTTCAGTTCAGTCGCTCAGTCGTGTCCAACTCTTTGAGACCCCATGAATCACATCACGCCAGGCCTCCCTGTCCATCACCAACTCCCAGAGCTCGCTCAGACTCATATCTATCGAGTCAGTGATGCCATCCAGCCATCTCATCCTCTGTCGTCCCCTTCTCCTCCTGCCCCCAATCCCTCCCAGCATCAGAGTCTTTTCCAATGAGTCAACTCTTCACATGAGGTGGCCAAAGTACTGGAGTTTCAGCTTTAGCATCATTCCTTCCAAAGAAATCCCAGGGCTGATCTCTGTCAGAATGGACTGGCTGGATCTCCTTGCAGTCCAAGGGACTCTCAAGAGTCTTCTCCAACACCACAGTTCAAAAGTATCAATTCTTCGGCACTCAGCTTTCTTGACAGACCAACTCTCATATCCATATATGACCACTGGAAAAACCATAGCCTTGACTAGACGGACCTTTGTTGGCAAAGTAATGTCTCTGCTTTTCAATATGCTATCTAGGTTGGTCATAACTTTTCTTCCAAGGAGTAAACATCTTTTAATTTCATGGCTGCAGTAACCATCTGCAGTGATTTTGGAGTCCCCAAAAATAAAGTCTGACACTGTTTCCACTGTTTCCCCATCTATTTCCCATGAAGTGATGGGACCAGATGCTATGATCTTAGTTTTCTGAATGTTGAGCTTTAAGCCAACTTTTTCACTCTCCTCTTTCACTTTCATCAAGAAGCTTTTGAGTTCCTCTTCACTTTCTGCCATAAGGGTGGTGTCATCTGCATATCTGAGGTTATTGATATTTCTCCCAGCAATCTTGATTCCAGCTTGTGCTCCTTCCAGCCCAGCATTTCTCATGATGTACTCTGCATATAAGTAAAATAAGCAGGGTGACAATATACAGCCTTGACGTACTCCTTTTCCTATTTGGAACCAGTCCATTGTTCCATGTCCAGTTCTAACTGTTGCTTCCCGACCTGTATAAGGTTTCTCAAGAGGCAGGTCAGGTGGTCTGGTATTCCCATCTCTTTCAGAATTTTCCACAGTGTATTGTGATCCACACAGTCAAAGGCTTTGGCATAGTCAATAAAGCAGAAATAGATGTTTTTTCTGGAACTCTCTTGCTTTTTCGATGATCAGCAGATGTTGGCAATATAGCAGGTCATTGTAGTTATCTCCTTTATATATAGAAGTATGCACATGTCAAAGCCAAGAAATATCTGTTCTAAACTAATCCAGTTCTCCTGATCAAGATGGTCAGAGATAAGAATTTATTCCACATCCACTAAAGACACTTAATTGTCATATTCCCAGACTCTGGGTCATGATCTTAAAGCAGGTTTGAGAGCCAGACACACTAAATTTGTCTCCACTTTTATTGCTGTCTGTCCTTGATACAGATATAAAACTTACTTTCATCATCAGCAAGTCATATGATACTTGTGCCATGGGATTGCTATAAGGATGAAATGAACACACGTTAAGCATTCTGTATTAGTATCTGGCCCTTACTGAGTACTACATTAATCAGTATAAACTATTACTATTATTGTGATAACTCAATACTAATTTAAAATTTTAGTTTATTCAGTTTTTCCTCACTTCCTACTATGCTGAATTCCTTGTAAAGTTTCAACAATAACAAAGAAACACTAGAAGCTTTTAATGTTTTAATAATTCTAGTTTCTAAAGACTAAGATACTATGAAAAGAGTTCAAGTTGCTTTAGATTTTGTATTTTGTCATATATTGGGGAAACAGAGGAACTAGAATAAAAAGCTGTCATTTTGTAAAAAAGTAAACTTTTCAAACATGTATCCCAATCTCATAATGACTCTGGGTTTTCACATCACATAAATTTAATTCACCTAATATCACACAACAAATGAGTAACAGGCAAGAAAGAGTTTTAATATGCCAGTGATAATCAAGACTTACAATGTTTCCCCAAAACATGTCCCTAAATCGAAAAAGACAATCATGGATCAAAAAAACTTCCTAGTCAAGAGTCAACATAAATGAACATGATACTTGAGATATTCAGCTCTTCTTAAAGCTTGCACTTATGTAACTGGATCAAAACCAATCCTTCTTAAAACGTAAGATTCAACAAGATCTAAGATCCAGAAGACATGACCAACCAACTTCCCCCATCTATTTACTCCTAATACAGAGCCTTTTCATATCATGTTTCTAGCAATCTCAAGGGATCTCTTAAAAGCACTCATTAAGTGACAGCATTATCCTGCAACATGATACCAGGCCACATTGTCTTTCCTAGTTATATCAGAAATAAAAATGTGATTCGCGCAAGTGTTGCCTTTTCCTAATGGTTTTATTTAAGAATGCAAAATAAAAAGTAGTTTGAAAAACGCCAAGCAGTAAATAAACAATAAATGGGAAAAAGAACTGCCTCGAGTAGCAACTCTAGCAGCAGAGAGCTCCATACCCACCCTTGGGTTTCTCCAAACAGAAAAGACAGAGATCATTCTGATGGTTGAGGGAATGTCTAAAAGAGGCACACTTTAGTAACTGAGACTGCATTGATTCTACATAGTTAATGGCAAATAAGCAAATGTGATTAAGAATAAATCTAAACATGGAACCTTAAACAAAGAAGGAACCTGCATTAAAAAAGAGGAGAATGATGATTCACAGGTAACTTAGGTTGTAGGTTGTCTAGAAATTTTCACCAGCAGTTTCAACATCTGCAGATACACCACAATGACAAAAATGATTGGTAATATTCATATGGTCATCTCAATAAATCCAGAAAAAGCACAAACAAAATTCAATATCCATTCATGAGAAAAATTCTTAGGAAAGTAGGTATACAGAGAATGCACCTTAACACCACACAGGCCATAAATGACAGCCCACAGCTAATATCACTATTTCATCAATCTCTAAGATCAGGAACAAGACAAGAAAGCCCACTCTTGCCACTTACATTCAACGTGGTATAGAAAGTACTAGGCCAGAGTAATCAGCAAGAAAAAGAAATAAAACACAGTCAAGTCAGAAAGGAAGAATCAAACTGTCTTAATTTGCAGATGAGATTTATTTACATATATATATAAATATAAACCCTTAAAAATTCTACCTAAAGAAACTGTTAGAATTAATCAATTAATTCAGTGATGCTGCTATATAAAAATCAATACACAAAAGTACTGCATTTATAATAATGAACTATCAGAAAGAGAAGTTAAGAAAAAATTCTACTTATAATTACATCAATAAGAACAAAATACCTAGGAATAAATTCAACCAATAAAGTGAAAGACTTGTACACTAAAAACTAAAAGACACTGATGAAAAAAATTGAAGACACAAAAGATATTCAGTGTTAACAGGTTAGAAGAATTTTGCTAAAATGCTCACAATTCCCAAAGTAACCTAAAATTCAATTCAATCCCCATCAAAATTCCAATGGCATTCTTCACAGAAATAGAATAAAGAATCCTAAAACTGGTATGGAACCACAAAAGACACAGAACAGCCAAAATAATTCTGGGAAAGAAAACAAAGCTGGATATACCATACTTCTTGTTTTCAAACTCTATTACAATGCTACAGTCACCAAAACAGTTTGGTACTGGCATAAAAACAGACATATAGATCAAAGTAACAGAATAGAGAGCCCAAAAATAAATAGAGAGTAACAGAATAGAGAGCCCACACACATAGAGTCAATTAATTTATGAGAAAGGAGCCAAGAATATGCAGTGGGGAAAGGATAGTCTCTTCAATAAATGTTATTTAGAAGACTGGTGAGCCACATGGAAAGAAATGAAAGGGCAGGGCAGACAGAAAACATAACTCAAAATGGATTAAAAACTTGAACATAGGACCTAAAACTATAAAACTTCTAGAGGAAAACATAGGAGATAATCTCTTGGCCACCTGTTGTGGCAATGATTTTTTGGACTTGACACCAAAAGCAAAGGCAACAAAAGCAAAAGTAAACAAGTGTGACAACATAAAAATAAAAGGTTTCTATACAGCAAAGAAAACCACCAAAAAAAAAAAAAAAGAAAAATGAAAAGGCAAATGGTGGAATGAGGGAAAACATTTGCAAATCACATATCTGACAGGAAGCTTTTATCTAAAATAGATAAAGAATTCATCCAACTTAATAGAAAAAAATTCTGATTTAAAAATGGGAAGAAGATCTGACATTTTTCCAAGGAAGACATACAGATATATGAAAAGGTGTTCAACATCATTAACCATCAAGGAAATGCAAATCAAAACCAAAATGAGGTATCACTTCACACCCATTAGAATAGTTATTAGGAAAAAGACTAGAAATAGGTGTTAGCAAGGGTATGGAAAAAAGAGAATCCCTGTATACTGTTGATGGAAATGTAAACTGGTACAGCCACTATAGAAAATATTACAGTGGTTCCTTAAAAAATTAAAAATAGAACTACTATATGATCCAACAATGCCATTTCTGGTTATTCTTCCAAAGGAAATGAAATCACTGTCTTGAAAAGACATCTGTACTGCATGTTCACTGCAGCCTTATTTACAATAGCCAAGACATGGAAACAACCTAAGTGTTCATCAATAGATGAACAGATAAAGAATATGTGAGATGTACGTGTGTGTGAATACCTTTCAGTCATAAAAAGAAGGATATCTTGCCATCTGGGACAATTTGGATGGAGCTCAAGGGCATTATGCTAAGTGAAATAAGTTAGAAAAAGACAAATACTATATGATATGACATGTATTAAATCTAAAGGGGGGAAAAAAAAGAAGTCATGGATACAGAGAACAGACTGGTGGTTGCCAGGGTGGGGGTTAAAGTAGGTGACATAGCTGATGGCAGTCAGAAGGTACAAACCTCCAGTTATCAGATAAAAAGTCCTAGGAGTATAATGTACAACATGGTGGCTACAGTTAACAACACTGTGTGTTAGTCGCTCAGTCATGTCCGACTCTTCACAACCCCATGGACTGTAGCCCACCAGACTCCTCTGTCCATGAAATTCTCCAGGCAAGAATACTGGAGTGGGTTGCCAATTCCTGCTCCAGAATACTGTATTGTACATTTAAAAGTTGCTAAGATAGGAGATCTTAAAAATTCTCATTACAAGAAAAAAAAATTGTACCTGTGTGGTGATGAATGTTAACTGAACCTGTGGTGGTAATCATTTTACAATACATACATGTGTGTGCATGCATGTTCAGTTGCTTCAGTTATATCTGACTCTTTGCTACCCCATGTACCGTACCCCACCAGGCTTCTCTGTCCATGGGATATCCCCAGCAAGAATACCAGAGTGGGTTGCCAGGCCCTCCTCCAGGGTATCTTCCCAACCCAGGGATTGAACCTGCATCCCTTGCACTGCAGGCAAATTCTTTACCACTGAGCCATGAGGGAAGCCCAATATATACATATATCAAGTTGTTACGTTATTCACCTAAAACTAAATCAACATATTGTGAATTATACCTCAATTTTTAAAAAAGGCTTCCCCACTCCAACTAACACTCTAGAACAAGAAACAACCCCTTCTGACAGGCTCTGCTATGTGGACATCATTGCCTCCTACTATACCTAACATATCAGCTCAATAAATATTTTGTGGAATGGGCAAATGGGAGCAGGAAGCTTATTAAATGAAGATCTTCATTTATATCAGCAAATTACATTACTATACTTGGAAGAACATTTCAAATTCTTAAACAGTCTTTGTTGTTCCAAATAACATTTATAATTTTTAGGTGTGTTCAAGTCAGAAATCCTCAACTTTGTGATTTTACCAAAATACAAAGTAAATTCTATCCTTCTCTTTGCTTTTATGCTAAGGGGGAAAAGAGAATAAGTAACATAATATTATACTAATACAATATATGGAAAGACTTTAATTAAAAGGATGTCTAAAATAAGTGGCAGGTCTTTCTACCAATTATGATTCAATTTAAAACATCCAGCTTTTAATCTACCACTTCCTTTAAACAGTACTAATAGTTGGCAGGAACAATTCAGCACTACAACTTGGTCCTTTATAACTTTGCTTTTCTTACAATGAATCCTAAAATTAACTGAAAACTTTGGAACAGAGAGTTTACATAAGAGAAGGCACTTAAAAGGGTATTTTATTTGAAAAGTTATTAAGTGTTAACAGAAATGTAGAAGGTTAAAGATAAAAATCACAGAAGTCCTCCTAAAATGCAGTGTATTTTAATAGGCATAAAATTAGTATGGCATTTCCTAAAAATGTATCTATATGCCTAATTTTCTCAAATATGTAATTTCCTCTTTCCTCTAAATGGGTTTAAATGAATATGCCTTTATTTATCTTGAAGTTTCACTTCCTTTTACTAAAGTTCATCTATTCACTTAGACCATAGAAACTTGCATCAACCATGCCACTGCTACCAGGAGGAGAATCTGCCAGGCTCCAAACTAAGACACCGCTCAACCAAGGGTGACTTTCCCAGATGGGACTATAAAGGAAGTCAGTCCTCAGGATGGCCTACAAACTTTGGTGTAGTTGATCTTATATAAGAATTACTAGTTGAGCCAATCAAATTCCCTCCGTCAAGAACTTGAACCAGAATATGCAAAGAAAATGACACAATTATAAGAAAGAACAAAAGCTAAAATAGAAATACCAAAAAAGCTTTGATGACCACTGAGTGTGCCATAATATAAACACTGAGGAATAAAAAGAGGTTATAAGGTATAAAAAAGAATACATTAGGTGAAGAAGCTAGAAATTAGTAAACTGAAAGCAAAGCATATATAGAGTAGCAAAGACAATTCAGTTCTAGAGAAATAAAATGAAACCCATAAACATTTGTTGCTGAGGACTTCTAGAGAAAAAACAAGTTAATAGAGACAAGATTGTCATGCTCAAAACTTTCCAAAGTACGCAGGATAGTTAGCAACCACAATTTGCAGATGAACAAACAAGACCAGATAGAGGTCAAGATTATACTGCTTCTAAGTCATGGAAAAGATATCAAAATCCAGGTCTTGTAATGCCTAGTCTAAGTGTTGCAATTTTATTGTGCTGTTTCTCTGACTCATGTATAAGGCTTCCAAACATACCTCTTCACTCTACACATCCCCCTTTCAAGTACACCTTTGGGTTTGTACATTTCATTAGGGGAACAATCAAATTGCTCCTTCAGCCCAAGTGAACAATCCAATGACCCCCATACAATTATTTACATAATGTGTGCAAATAGCCTTGAACCCCCAAAACAGGAGAGCTAAAAAGAGACAGATAAATGAAAATATATGAGAAGCATGTGGTTTACTCCTTCATGAAAAGTACCTCTGAAACAATTCTAAATGATAATTTTTTTTTTTTAGAAGTCACTCAGTCGTGTCCGACTCTTTGTGACCCCATGGACTGTAGCCTATCAGGCTCCTTTGTCCATGGGATTTCCCAGGCAAGAATGCTGGAGTGGATTGCCATTTCCTTCTCCAGGGGATCTTCCCGACCCAGGAATCGAACCCGGGTCTCCCGCATTGCAGGCAGTCGCTTTATGCTATCAATTACCACGGTTAACACCAATGCCTGGTGGCTCAGAGGGTGAAAGAGTCTGCCTGAAATGCAGGAGACCTGAGTTCGATCCCTAGGTCAGGAAGATTTCCCTGGAGAAGAAAATGGCAACCCACTCCATTATTCTTGCCTAGAAAATCCCATGCATGGCGGAGCCTCACGGGCTATAGTCCATACAGTCGCAATGAGTCAAACACAACTGAGTGACTTCACTTTCACCATGGTTAACGGTAATATTTCAGAGCCATACTCAAAAACAGACCAGTGCCAGTCCATAAACTGTTATAGTTCACAACAGAATAAAGAAATTGAGAATGAGAAATTAGAAACCAACACAGTTTACCCTTGAACAAAAAAGGTTTGAATTGTGTGGGTCCATTTATAGACAGATTTTTTTTTTCAATAAATAGGTACTACAGTACCACACAATCCCGTTGATTGAATCCACAAATACGGAAGGCAGTCTGTGATTTTCAATGGTAAGAGTGGTTGATCTCCCTCACAAACCTCAAGGGTCAACTGTATAATGAATTGACAGAATTATAATAGTCTTCATTAATTTCTTAAAATACTATTCTGAAATGGATTGAAAATTTAAGAGAAAAAAGTCCTTTACCACAGATAATTTCAGAAGGACTTCTACACTATCTAAAACATAAGTACTTGCCTCCTTTGTCAAAGATAAGGTGTCCATATGTGTGTGGATTTATCTCTGGGCTTTCTATTTTGTTCCATTGATCTATATGTCTGTCTTTGTGCCAGTACCATACTGTTTTGATGACTGTGGCTTTGTAGTAGAGCCTGAAGTCAGGCAAGTTGACAAAGGAGGCAAGAATATACAATGGAGTAAAGACAATCTCTTTAAAAGTGGTGCTGGGAAAACTGGTCAACCACTTGTAAAAGAATGAAACTAGATCACTTTCTAACACCGCACACAAAAATAAACTCAAAATGGATTAAAGATCTAAATGTAAGACCAGAAACTATAAAACTCCTAGAGGAGAACATAGGCAAAACACTCTCAGACATAAATCACAGCAGGATCCTCTATGATCCACCTCCCAGAATTCTGGAAATAAAAGCAAAAATAAACAAATGGGATCTAATTAAAATTAAAAGCTTCTGCACAACAAAGGAAAATATAAGCAAGGTGAAAAGACAGCCTTCTGAATGGGAGAAAATCATAGCAAAGGAAGCAACTGACAAACAACTAATCTCAAAAATATACAAGCAACTTATGCAGCTCAATTCCAGAAAAATAAACGACCCAATCAAAAAATGGGCCAAAGAACTAAATAGACATTTCTCCAAAGAAGACATACGGATGGCTCACAAACACATGAAAAGATGCTCAACATCACTCATTATTAGAGAAATGCAAATCAAGACCACAATGAGGTACCACTTCACACCAGTCAGAATGGCTGCGATCCAAAAATCTGCAAGCAATAAATGCTGGAGAGGGTGTGGAGAAAAGGGAACCCTCCTACACTGTTAGTGGGAATGCAAACTAGTACAGCCACTATGGAGAACAGTGTGGAGATTCCTTAAAAAATTGCAAATAGAACTACCTTATGACCCAGCAATCCCACTGCTGGGCATACACACTGAGGAAACCAGAATTGAAAGAGACACATGTACCCCAATGTTCACTGCAGCACTGTTTATAATAGCCAGGACATGGAAACAACCTAGATGTCCATCAGCAGATGAATGGATAAGAAAGCTGTGGTACATATACACAATGGAGTATTACTCAGCCATTAAAAAGAATTCATTTGAATCAGTTCTGATGAGATGGATGAAACTGGAGCCGATTATACAGAGTGAAGTAAGCCAGAAAGAAAAACACCAATACAGTATACTAACACATATATATGGAATTTAGAAAGATGGCAATGACGACCCTGTATGCAAGACAGGAAAAAAGACACAGCTGTGTATAACGGACTTTTGGACTCAGAGGGAGAGGGAGAGGGTGGGATGATTTGGGAGAATGGCATTCTATCATGTATACTATCATGTAAGAATTGAATCAACAGTCTATGTCTGACGCAGGATACAGCATGCTTGGGGCTGGTGCATGGGGATGACCCACAGAGATGTTATGGGGAGGGAGGTGGGAGGGGGGTTCATGTTTGGGAACACATGTAAGAATTAAAGATTTTAAAATTTAAAAAAAAATGTGAAAAAAATAAATAAAATAAAAGAATAATACATAAGTACTTTATTACACAGTCATATGATAATAAAAGAATTTTTTATACTATTTAACTGAAACAATACTTCCAAAGCATGCATTCTTGAATTTGAAAAAAATTTTGAACAAGCCAACAATGTAGTAAGAAAACAGCAAGTTATTTACAAAGGAGATTTTTAAAAGGTATAATTTGGAGATTATATACTGTATACTACTTAACCATATGGTAAAGTAATTTTTTACAAGGTACAGAGAAACGAAGACTGATACCTTGAGTTCATGAAAAAATTTAAATTAAGTTTCTTCGTAAAGGGAAATTTTTTAAAGATACGGATCACAGACTTCCTGAGATCTAAGAGTGGCTTAAATGTGGAAATAGGCTTATATAAGAATGTGAGCAAATGGCTAAAAAAATTAGAAAAAAACAAATTTAATAATGGCATTGTGTCACATTAAGAAATTGTTCATATTTTTTGACCTGCAAAGTGAAGGGTATGTGGGTGAAATAATATAGTGCCTGAATTTGCTTTGAAATACTTCAGGAAAGAAAATGCAAGAGAAGACAAGGAGGAAGAGGAGAGGGGTAGGGACAGGAGAAGGAGCAGCCCAACCTCCGCCACCACTGCCACCACGCCAGCTACAGCAGCAGTGGCAAAAATCTTAGTCATCATCGAATCCAAGTAATGAGTACACCTTATTATTCTTCAACTCTTGAATATGTTGGAAATTATCTTAATTTTTTAAAAAATCAATGAATTAGCTAGAAAAAATTTTCTGAAAAATTAATTTAAGAAAGTATTTCATTCTATATACAATCCCTTAATGTTTTTACATGAAATGCATGTATTTATACTCTTTGACAGATTTTTACAAAGTGCCAATCAGGAAAACACTAAAAAGCATTTTTTTAAAAAACTGTCGGTGTACACACTGCTATATTTAAAACAGATAATCAACAAGGATCTACTGTGGGGTTCCCAGGTGGCGCTTGTGGTAAAGAACCTGCCTGCCTAATGCAGGAGATATGAAAATACAGGAGATATAAGAGACATGGGTACAATCCCTCGATCCAGAGGATCCCCAGGAAAAGGGCATGGCAACCCATTCCAGAATTCTTGCCTAGAGAACCCCATGGACAGAGGAGAGTTGGAGGGCTATGGTCCAAAGGGTCACAAACAGCCAGACATGACTGAAACGACTTAGCACTCATTAGCACTCAAGGACCTACTGTCTATTTAGTTCAATACTCTGTAATAACACAAATACAAATGAATTTGAAAGACACATACATGTGTAAATTAATAAAGCTGCTGAAACTAACACAACATTATTAAAAAGCTATACTCCAAAATAAAACAAAAATTTCTTTAAACCAAAAAATAAAAAGAATGTCAGAAAGCCAAGTAGATGTAGCCAGAAGTGTAACTACACACACAAACCCCCAAACACACACACACAGTGTAACTACAGAGATTCAGTCATATGTTTAGCTTTTTCCAAAGTTAATAACAATAAAAGTCACCAAAGTACCAGATATATGTCTTTAATGATAATATGCCAAAGCTAAAGCCTCATAAATTAAGTTTAATTTCAAAAAGTCAATTATAGCTTGGTAATATCCTCTTTCTAAAATTTTATATTGGAGTATAGCTGATAGTTTCAGTGGACAGCAAAGGGACTCAGCCACACATATATATGTATCCATTCAACAGTTAGAACTGGACATGGAACAACGGACTGGTTCCAAATAGAAAAAGGAGTATATCAAGGCTGTATATTGTCACCCTGCTTACTTATATGCAGAGTACATCATGAGAAATGCTGGACTGGAAGAAACACAAGCTGGAATCAAGATTGCTGGGAGAAATATCAATAACCTCAGATATGCAGACGACATCACCCTTATGGCAAAAAGTGAAGAGGAGCTAAAAAGCCTCTTGATGAAAGTAAAAGAAGAGAGTGAAAAAGTTGGCCTAAAGCTCAACATTCAGAAAAGGAAGATCATGACCTCTGGTCCCATCACTTCATGACAAACATGGGGAAAGAGTGGAAACAGTGTCAGACTTTATTTTTCTGGGCTCCAAAATCACTGCAGATGGTTATTGCAGCCATGAAATTAAAAGACACTTACTCTTTGGAAGGAAAGTTATGACCAACCTAGACAGCATACTAAAAACCAAAGACATTACTTTGTCAACAAAGGTCCATCTAGTCAAGGCTATGGTTTTTCCAGTAGCCATGTATGGATGTGAGAGTTGGACTATAAGGAAAGCTGAGCACAGAAGAATCGATCCTCTTGAACTGTGGTGTTGGAGAAGACTCTTGATCCTAAAGCAGATCAGTCCTGGGCGTTCATTGGTAGGTCTGATGTTGAAGCTGAAACTCCAATACTTTGGCCACCTGATGTGAAGAGCTGACTCATTGGAAAAGACCCTCATGCTGGGAAAGATTGATGGCAGGAGGAGAAGGGGACGACAGAGGATGAGATGGTTGGATGGCATCACCGACTCAATGGACATGGGTTTGGGTGGACTCCGGAGTTGGTGATGGACAGGGAGGCCTGGCGTGCTGCAATTCATGGGGTCGCAAAGAGTCAGACACGACTGAGCGACTGAACTGAACTGAACTGATTCTCCTCTAAATTCCCCTCCCATTCAGGCTGCCAAATAACATTCAGTATATACAGTGCCATACTTAATGAGCATACCATATGCTATACACTAGGTCCTTGCTTGTTATCCATTTTAAATAAATACAGCAGTGTGTACATGTCAATCCTAAACTTCCTAACTATCCCTTCCCCTGCATTCTTCCCTCCCATCTTTTCCCCTGGGAACTATAAATTCCTCCTCTAAATCTGTGAGTCTATTTCTCTTTTGCTATAAAAAGTTCATTTGAATCATTTCTTTTTAGATTCTGCATATCAGGGATGTCATATGATATTTCTCCTCTGTCTGACTCATTTCACTGAACAATCTCTAAGTTCAGCCATGTTGCTGAAAATGGCATTATTTCTTTTGTTTTAATGGCTGAATAATACTCCATTGTATATATGTACCAGATCTTTATCCATTCCTCTGTTGGTGGACACTGAGGTTGCTTCCATGTCTTGGCTACTGTACACAGTGCTGCAATGAACACTGGGGTACGTGTATCATTTTGGATCATGTTTTTCTCCAGATATATGCCCAGGAGTGGGACTGCAGGATCATAAGGCAGCTCTTAGTTTCTTAAGGAACCTGCATACTGTTCTCCATGGTGATATCCTCTTTAGTGGATAAAGCTTGAGGACATCATGGAGCTTTCTCTATCAGCTCCCTTCCTGCTTTGTTACCTGCAATTTTAAAACTCCAGTGTTTTTTTTGTTTTCTTCATTTCCTTTAAGAGTATCAGAGACACGATTGCTAAAAAATTAAGAGAATACTATGACAATAACACAACATTTAATTCAATCACAAATACCAAAAAGAAAATTTCAAATTATTGCTTTCTTGATAGACATGAACCTAATCATGTACAACTTTAATTTCTAAGAATCTGAACTGAGTAGAAAGTATATTCCAAAACATTCTTCATTTAAGAGTAACAAACAATGCTCCAACTGTTTTACTTTAACATATTTATTTTTAAAGTGTCATCAAAAGGACCACACCATACCATCTCTTAGAAAATAAAAATGCTTAATGTGTAATAGTTAATCTATCATTCTTTCACATAACACCATTCTTAAATCTTTTTTAGAAAAGTGAAAAGGCCATATCTGATAAATAAATGTTTTATTAAAATATTACTGACATATAGCATTATATCAATATTAGGCTCAAGTGCATAATGATTTAGTATTAATGTAATCACTACAATGTCTACTTACCATCCATAAACATACATAGTAAAGAAAAAAATTTTTTCTTATACCTTTAACATTTACTCTCTTAGCAACCTTCAAATATGCGATAGAATATTATGAACCACAGTCACCATGCTATACAGCACATCCCCATAACTTAGTTACTTTATATTTTGAAAGTTTGTACCTTTTAACATCCTTAATGCATTCACCCTCCCCAATGGCAACCAACAATCTGTTCTCTGTATCTATGAGCTTGGCTTTGAGTTGGTTGTTTTGCTTTACTCTATTCCACACATGAGTGAAATCATACAGTATTTGTCTTTGACTCATTTCACTTAGAACAATGCTCTCAGGACCACCCATGTTGTCATAAATGGCAAGAATCCACTCCTTTTTATAGATGAGTAGTATTTGACATTTTTATCCATTCATCCATCAACAGACACAGGCTATTTCCTTAACTTGACTACTGTGAATAATGCTGCAATGAGTAATATTAAAAGCAACTGGAACTTCCTTCAAATACTTTATCAGATAAAATATTTAAGATAAGCTTTTCTCCCAAGACTTAAGCAATCAACCAGAACTTTAGGAATCAACATTCTGCAAATCAGGCTAAGAGTTGCACACAACTGTTCTTCTGTAATTTTTTTAGATCAAACAAAAATAATTTTTTAGACTTTCAAAATCCTCCTAAACAAAGGTCCTAAGTATACTATTTTTCTTAAACCTCTATTAGAAATGGAAAACAAATCCTTTATTCAATATACTGACTCTACTATTAGGATTTATTGAAATCTACACTACTATTAGGAACTGATGACTTCATCCTTGCCTAAAGGAACACTCTAGTAATCTGAGACACAAATGAAAGAGAGTTTGAAGACAATGAAATTTTCTTCAATGGTTGGCTGGAAAAATAAAGTACTCCAAAAGCAGCCCACAAAGAACTATTCCAAAATGACTGTAGGATCAATCTCATTTAATATTTTTTATAAAATACCTAATATGATAACAAAATAATAGAATCTTCTAATATGAAGAGGACAGGGAAATGTCAAATCTAACAAGAAACAAAACAGACAAAAACTGACATTGTATAAGAAAAAATTCTACAATGAAAGTCAGCAAAATATAACATATTTACTAGATAACTAACTACTCTCCCCCATCAGAATGAAGTGCTTGAAAATCCTCACAGTAGGAGAATTCTTGGATAACAAACTCATAATTTTAATTTTTTTCAATGGGATTGCAAGACAATGTATAAAGCTTCATAAATATGTTTTACATTCACTAAAATAAACAATTACCAAAAGCATTTCCCTTCCCTAAATTGATAATAATAAGCTATACTTTTCAATTTACCTTTGAGATTGAGAGAAAATGTACTGCTCAGACTAAAATAGACAATAATAGGGCTCAAACAGAAAGGGAAGGGAGTAGATAATTACTTAGCAGGACCTGCAACCTCTTTTAGTTAATAGATACTTATAACTGCAGAGCCATTTAAGTTCTTTTTTAAAAAACTATTCATTTTTAATTGGAAGACAATTGCTTTACATATTGTGTTGGTTCTGGTTACACATCAACATGAATAGATATATACATCAATAGCCATAGATAGATATATATATATATGGCCCTTACCTCTCAAACCTCTCTCCCACTTCCTACCCCATCACACCCCTGTAGGTTGTGACAGAGCATTGGGTTTGAGCTCTCTGCATGATATAGTAAATTTCTATTGGCTATGTACTTTTCATATGATAATTTATATGCTTTGATGCTACTATCAGCCTTGCCTAACTCAAAGAAACTATGAACCATGCCACATATGGCAACCCAAGATGGACGGGTCAGGGTGGAGAGTTCTGGAAAAACGTGGTCCACTGGAAGGGAATGGCAAACCACTTCAGTATTCTTGCCTTGAGAATCCCATGAACAGTATGAAAAGGCAAAAAGATAGGACACTGAAAGACGAACTCGCCAGGTTGGTAAGTGCCCAATACGCTACTCAAAATCAGTGGAGAAATAACACCAGAAAGAATGAAGGGATGGAGCCAAAGCAAAAACAGCACCCAGTTGTGGATGTGTCTGGTGATAGAAGCAAGGTCTGATGCTGTAAAGAGCAATATTGCATAGGAACCTGGAATGCCAGGTCCATGAATCAAGGCAAATTGGAAGTGGTCAAACAGGAGATGGCAAGAGTGAACATCGACATTCTAGGAATCAGCAAACTAAAATGGACTGGAATGGGTGAATTCAATTCAGATGACCGTTCTATCTACTACTGTGGGCAAGAATCCCTTAGAAGAAACAGAGTAGCCATAATAGTCAACAAAAGAGTCCGAAATGCAGTTCTTCGATCCGATCTGAATAATGATAGATTGATCTCTGTTCATTTACAAGGCAAACCATTCACTATCACAGTAATCCAAGTCTATGCCCCAACCAGTAACGCTGAAGAAGTTGAAGTTGAACGGATCTATGAAGATGTACAAGAACTTCTAGAATTAACACCCAAAAAAGATGTCCTTTTCATTATAAGGGACTGGAATGCAAAAGTAGGAAGTCAAGAAATACCTGGAGTAACAGGCAAATTTGGCCTTGGAATACGGAATGAAGCAGGGCAAAGGCTAATATAGTTTTGCCAAGAGAGCACACTGGTCATAGCAAACACCCTCTTCCAACAACACAAGAGAAGACTCTACACATGGACATCACCAGATGGTCAACACTGAAATCAGACTGATTATATTCTTTGCAGCCAAAGATGGAGAGCTCTATACAGTCAGCAACAATAAGATCAGGAGCTGACTGTGGCTCAGATCAAGAACTCCTTATTGCCAAATTCAGACTTAAATTGAAGTAAGTGGGGAAAACCAATAGACAGTTCAGGTATGATCTAAATCAAATCTTTTATGATTATACAGTGGAAGTGAGAAATAGATTTAAGGGACTAGATCTAAGAGACATAGTGCCTGATGAACTATGGACGGAGCTTCGTGACACTGTACAGGAGACAGGGATCAAGGCCATCCCCAAGAAAAAGAAATGCAAAACAGCAAAATGGCTGTCTGAGGAGGCTTTACAAATAGCTGTGAAAAGAAGAGAAGCTAAAGGCAAAGGAGAAAAGAAAGGATATACATATTCATTGGAAGGACTGATGTTGAAGCTGAAACTCCAATACTTTGGCCACCTGATGCGAAGAGCTGACTCATTTGAAAAGATCCTGATGCTGGGAAAGATTGAAGGTAGTAGGAGAAGGGGGAGACAGAGGATGAGATGGTTGGATGGTATCACTGACTGGATGGACATGAGTTTGAGCAAGCTTCTGGAGTTGGTGATGGACAGGGAGGCCTGGCGTGCTACAGTTCATGGGGTCCCAAAGAATCAAACACAACTGAGCAACTGAACTAAACTGAACTGATACTACTCTCTTAATCTGTCCTACCATCTCCTTCCCCTACTGTGTCCACAAGTCTGTTCTCTATATCTAGGTCTGCACTGATGCCCTGCAAATAGATTCATCACTACCATCTTTCTAGATTCCATATATATGCATTAATATTCAAAATTTGTTTTTCTCTTTCTGACTTACTTCACTCTAGTTTCATCCACCTCATTAGAACTGACTCAAATATGTTCCTTTTTATGTCTGAGTAATATTCGATTCTTTATATGTACCACAACTTTATCCATTCTTGTGTCAATGGAAATCTAGGTTGCTTCCATGTCTGGGCTATTATAAATAGTATTACAATGAACACTGGGGTACCTGTGTCTTTTTTAATTATGGTTTCCTCAGGGTATGTGCCGAGTAGTGAGACTGTTGAGTCATATGGTAGTTTTACTTCTAGTTTTTCAAGGAATCTCCATACTGTTCTCCATAGTGGCTGTAACAAGTTACGTTTCCACCAACAGTGCTAGAGGGTTTCTTTTTCTCCACACTCTCCAACATTTATTGTTTGTAGATTTTTTATAATGGCCATTCTGACTGGTGCAAGGTGATACCTCAAGGTAGTTTTGATTTGCATTTCTCTAATAGTGAGTCATGTTGAACATCTTTTCATGTGTTTATTAGCCATCTGTATGTCTTCTTTGGAGAAATATCTGTTTAGGTCTTCCACCTACTTTTGGATTGGGTTGTTTGTTTGGCATTAACTGCATGAGGTACATGTATATTTTGGAGATTACTCCTTTGTCAGTTGTTTCACTATTGTTTTCTCCCATTCTGAGGATTGTCTTTTCACCTTGCTTATAGTTTCCTTCACTGTTAAGTTTAATTAAGTCTCATTTTAAAATTTTTGTTTCTATTTCCATTACTCTAAAGAGATGGGTCTTACAGGATCTTGCTGTGATTTAAGTCAAAGGGTGTTCTGCATATATTTTCCTCTAAGAATTTTATAGTTTATGGTCTTGCATTTACGTCTTTAATCAATTTTGAGTTTATCTTTGTGTAATGGTGTTATGACATATTATAATTTCATTCTTTTACACAATGCTGTCATTTTCCTAGCACTACTTATTGAAGAGACTATCTTTTCTCCATTAAATATTCTTGCCTGCTTTGTCAAAGATAAGGTGCCCATAGGTGTATGGCTTTATATCTGGGCTTTCTGTCTTGTTCCATTGGTCTATATTTCTGTTTTTGTGCCAGGACCATACTGTCTTGATGACTGTAGCTTTGTAGTATAGTCTGAAGTCTGGAAGGTTGATTCCTCCAACTCCCTTCTTCTTTCTCAAGATTGCTTTGACTATTTAGGGTCTTTTTCATTTAACTTCTATTGTAAATGTTTTTGACATTGACAAAAATTCTTATCTAGCAGATCCATGGCATTTTAGGATGTCAATTACCTCTTCAAAAAGTAAATTAAAAATTATGTATGTAAGAACAGACTTGTAGACACAGTGTAGGAAGGAAAGGGTGGCACAAATTGAGAAAGTAGCATGGAAATATATATATTACCATATTAAAACAGATAGCCAGTGGGAAAGTTCTGTGTGTCACAGGGAGCTCAATCCAGAGATCTGTGACAACCTAGAGGGATGGGGTGGAATGGGAGATGGGATGGAGGTTCAAGAAGGAGGGGACATATTATATCTGTGGTTGATTCATATTGATGTAGGACAGAAACCAGCATAATATTTTAAAGCAATTGTCTTCCAATTAAAAAAATTTTAATTATGTATGTAAATATATAAAATTTTGTGGGAAGAAGATCCATGGCTTTCATCAGATCCTCCCTTCAACATTTCACCTTACATCTAATGTGATCAAATAAAAGTCAAAGAACCAACCACCAACCAGATTTTTCTGCTTATGACAACCCAGTAACCCTGGAATTTTCTCTAGTATTTGGAAAAAAACATAGAATATGAACTGTGGACTTCTTTCAAAACTCTTTTTTCCACTTTATTACTGTCTACAGTAATTTATTCACACCTTGTATAAAGGTCCATTTTTAGACTTTGCTTATACCATTCCCCAAAATAAAGACCTTAAAAACTAAATTGGTACCTATTAATTTCTAAGAAAAAGCTTTGCTTTAAAAACAAAACCAAAAAACTTGTTACAAAATTCTAGCTGCCAGTTTTACAAATTAGTAAGAATGCTTTTTGATGCTACAGGTCTCTGGTCCCCAGTCTGCAGGTTTTGCCTCCTTGTCTATATTCCACAAATTTGATAATGGGAGAGACATTTTTAAACCCCTTTGGCAAGAAGAGCCCCTTCCTCTTTGGAGTTTGAGCTGACAATATGCCTTTCATTTTACACTGTCATGGCACTTTATGTGTAGCACTACTAGACATCAACCTTGGCAGTAACAGGTCTGACAGTACAAACAACATTCTTTTTAATCTCTTCTTGCCTAATATCATAAGGGATACAAATACCACATGGTAATAAACATAGCTCAATGATAAAATATAATATATTTTCATGACACTTAATATGTATGTGACCAATCGTCTAAGAAGCAACTGGCAGAAGAACAAAGGTGGAAACAAGTGACCCAGATGTCCAATAGAGGTTCTGAAAAACATATACAGTACAGAAGGAAATCTACATTATATCCGAATTTCAAATAAGGCAAACTCATAAATGAGAAAGCATTACTATACTCATAAAATAAGAGAGATCTGGAAAGAGATCTGGTAGTCATTATACACTGTTTCCTGAAGAATAACATTTCCAATGTGCTCTTATAGTCAGAAAGGCCAACTATAATAGTGGCCATTAACAGAAAGCATATTGGAAACAGAAAAGAAAATCCTACCTCAGTCTATTTTATACAAAACCATCTTTTGACAAGAACCAGGCAATACATATTAACAAAAAATAAAATTATCAGGAAGGTAAGGGTTGAGGGGACCTTCCATATGAAGGTAAACCATAAAACACTGGAATCTTCAGCCTGAAAATAATGCTGAAAGGTAACTGGCACAAAATGCATATATTCCAAAGACAACAGGTAGTGACAGAGTGTGAACACAGATTATTTCACAAAAATAATAGAACAACAAAACCAATGAAGACTCTTAAAAATCTAGATTGGAGAAGAAAATAATTTATAGAGTGGATAATGCCAAAAGGTTCCTTATTTCTTGTCACAGTAAAACTCTGAGGAAAAAACTTACAATATACTCTATATATCAACAAAAACTTAAGGAAAAAGATTTAAAGGATAAAATATGCTTTGCATATTTAACTTTAAAAAATAAAGACTAAGTGGTTTTGGCAAAGATATCTTTATATATCAATTTCATATCTAATCTCTGTAAATGCAAAGTTTATTCTAAATATTTTTAAAAACTCAAGAAGAGATATCTTAGAAAAAAGGGATAAATTCCTAGAAACACAAAACCTACCAAGATTGAATCATGATGAAAGAGAAAATCTAAATGGACAATCAGTACTAAAAAAAAAAAACTTGTAATTAAAAACCTCCCCCTCCCAAAAAAAAAAGTCCAGGACCAGATGGTTTAACTGGTGAATTCTATCAAACATTCGAAGAAGGATGAATACCAATCTTTCTCAAACACTTCCAAAAAATATAAGAGGAGGGAATTCTTCCAAACTCATTTTATGAGGCCAGCATTACCCTGACACCAAAATTAGATAAGGACATCACAAAAGAAGAAAACTACACTAACTCCCCCAAAGAACACAAATGAAAAAAATCTTCAAAAGAAAGAAAAAAAAAAAAATACCAGCAAATCATACTGAGCAATACATTAAAATGACCATCAACCCTAATCTATTGGAATCTGTTCCAGGGATTCAAGGATGGTTCAACATCGGCAAATCAGTCAATGTAATACACCACATTAACAGAATGAAAGATGAAAATCACAATCATCTCAGTAAATCCTGAAAAAGTATTTGACAAAATTCAACATCCATTCATGAAAAAAACTCTCAACTAAGTGAGTATAAAAGAAATGTACCACAACAAAAGGGCCATATGTAACAAGCTCACAGCTAGTATCACCATTTCATCAATGGTGTAAAACTGAAAGCATTTCTCCCAAGATCAGGAACAAGACAAGGATGCCCACTCTTGCTACTTTTATTCCCCCTGGAATTGGAAGTCCTAGCTAAAGCAATTAGGCAAGGGAAAAAAGGCATCTAAATTGGAAAAGAAGTAAACTGCCACCATTTGCAGATGGCATTATTTTATACATAAAGAACTCTATGAGTCTATTTCTGTTTTGTAAGTTCATTTGTATCATTTCCTTTTAGATTTCACATATAAAGGATGTCATATGATATTTCTCTTTCTCAGTCTGACTTCACTCAGTATGACAATCTCTAGGTCCATCAATGTTGCTGCAAATGGCATTATGTCATTCTTTTTAATGACTGGGTAACAAACTTAGAGAGTGAACTTATGGTTGCCAGGAGGAAGATGGGGAGAAGGGATAGTTAGAGAGTCTGGGATGGACATGTACACACTGTTATATTTTAAATGCATTACCAACAAGGACCTACTGCATAGCAACATGGAACTCTATTCATGTTAGGTGGCAGCATGGATGGGAGGGGTGTTTGAAGGAGAATGGATACATGCATATGCGTAAGCAAGGCCCTTTGCTGTTCACTTGAAACTATCACAATATTGTTAACTGGCTATACCCCAATGTAAAATATAAAGTTAAAAAAAAATAAAAACCAGAAAATACATATAACTCAAGTGCTCACTAACTAATTATTAAGGCATTTACTGAGTGCAAATAAATAAATTTCAAAGGTGGTTTTTGGAATTAAAAAAAGAAAAACTTTGGAGGCTCCATCAAAAAACTGTTAGATCTAATAAAAATAAATTCAGTAAAGCAGCAGAATGCAAAATAAACACACACAAAAAAGTGTTCCATTTATACACACTATTAATGAGCTATCAGAAAGAGAAATTAAGAAAACAATCCCATTTACAATTGGATCAATTAGAATAAAGTATCTAGGAATAAAATTAACCGTGGAATTGAAAGACCTGTATGCTTAAAAACTAAATGACATGAATGAAAAGAATTGAAGACACAGATAAATCAAATGATATATAGTGCTAAAGTTTGTAAGAATTTTGTTAAAATGCCTACACTTCTCAAATCTAGATTCTAATTTAATCTAACCGACAGGTTCTGCACAATCTCCATCAAAATTTCAACAGCATTCTTCACAGAAATAGACCAAATAATGATAAAATTGGTATGGAACCACAAAAGACCCAAAATAGCCAACGTAATCTTGAGAAAGAAAACAAAGCTGGATGTACCACACTTTCTAGTTTCAAACTCTATTACAGTGCTGAGGCAGAACTGTGTTTGGGTGTCTCCTGTGGAGATACGGGTCAGCAGGGGACTGCTGCAGGGGCAGGGGCTCTGAGTGCAGTAGACCTGGGTATGGCATAAGCCCTCTTGGAGGAGGTCGTCACTAACCCACCATAGAGCCACCAGAATGTACACAGGACTGGGGAAACACACTTTTGGAGGACACAAACAAAAGCAAGGCACACCAGGACACAGGAGAAAAGAGCAGTGACTCCACAAGAGACTGACCCAGACTTGCCCACGAGCATCCAGGAGTCTCCGGTGGAAGCGTGGGTGGGCAGAGGCCTACTGCAGGGTTCAGGGCACTGAGTACAGTAGTATGTGTATGGGATCTTTTGCAGGAGGTCTCCATTATCTTAATTCAGTCAGTTCAGTGGCTCAGTCATGTTCAACTCTGCAACCCCATGGACTTCAGCATGTCCGGCCTCCCTGTCCATCACCAACTGCCAGACTTTACCCAAACTCATGTCCTTTGAGTTGGTGATGCCATACAAACAGTTCATCCTCTGTTGTCCCCTTCTTCTACTGCCTTCAATCTTTCCCAGCATCAGGGTCTTTACAAATGAGTCAGCTCTTCACATCAGGTGGCCAAAGTATTGCAGTTGTAGCTTCAGCATCAGTACTTCCAATAAACACTCAGAACTGATTTCCTTTAGGATGGACTGGTTGTATCTCCTTGCAGTCCAAGGGACTCTCAAGAGTCTTCTCCAACACCATAGTTCAAAACTATCAATTTTTCAGCACTCAGGTTTCTTTATAGTCCAACTCTCACATCCATACATGACTACTGGAAAAATCGTAGCCATGACTAGACAGACCTTTGTTGGCAAATTATCTTAATTATCTCCACCATGGTTTGGCCTCAGGTCAAATAACAGGGAGGGAACACAGCCCTGCCCTTCAACAGAAAACTGGATTAAATATTTACTGAGCATGGCCATGCCCATCAGAGCAAGACCAGTAAGTCTCTCCCATCAGAAGGCTTTCATAAGCCTCTTATCCTTATCCATCAGAGGGCAGAAAGAACAAAAACCACAATCACAGAAAACTAACCAATCTGATCACATGGACCACAGCTTGTCTAACTCAATGAAACTATGAGCCATGCCACATAGGGCAACCCAAGACGGACGGGTCATGGTGGAGAGGTCTGACAGAATGTGGTCCACTGGAGAAGGGAATGGCAAACCACTTCAGTATTCTTGCCTTGAGAATCCGATGAACAGTATCAAAAGGCAAAAAGATAGGACACTGAAAGATGAACTCAGGTTGGAAGGTGCCCAATATGCTACTGGAGATCAGTGGAGAAATAACTCCAGAAAGAATGAAGAGATGGAGCCAAAGCTAAAACAACACCCAGTTGTGAATGTAACTGGCAATGGAAGTAAAGTCCAATGCTGTAAAGAGAAATATTGTATAGGATCCTGGAATATCAGGTCCATGAATCAAGGAAAATTGGAAGTGGTCAAACAGGAGATGACAAGAGTGAACATCGACATTCTAGGAATCAGCAAACTAAAATGGACTGGAATGGGTGAATTCAACTCAGATGACCATTATATCTACTACTGAGGGCAGGAATCTCTTAGAAGAAATGGAGTAGCCATCATAGTCAACAAGAGTCCGAAATGCAGTTCTTTGATGCGATCTAAATAATGATAGAATGATCTCTGTTCATTTACAAGGCAAACCATTCACTATCACAGTAATCCAAGTCTATGCCCCAACCAGTAATGCTTAAGAAGTTGAAGTTGAATGGATCTATGAAGATGTACAAGACCTTCCAGAACTAACACCCAAAAAAGATGTCCTTTTCATTATAGGGGATTGGAATGCAAAAGTAGGAGGTCAAGAAATACCTGGAGTAACAGGAAATTTGGCCTTGGATACAGATACAGAATAAAGCAGGGCAAAGGCTAATAGAGTTTTGCCAAGAAAACCCACTGGTCATAGCAAACACCCTCTACCAACAACACAAGAGTATACTACACATGGACATCACGAGATGGTCAATACCAAAATCAGATTAATTATATTCTTTACAGCCAAAGATGGAGAAACTGTATACAGTCAGCAAAAACAAGACCAAGAGCTGACTGTGGCTGATATCATGAACTCTTTATTGCCAAATTCAGACTTAAATTGAAGAAAGTAGGAAAAACCACTAGACCATTCAGGTATGACCTAAATCAAACCCATTATGATTATACTGTGGAAGTGAGAAATAGATTCAAGGAATTAGATCTGATAGAGTTCCTGAAGAACTACAGACAGAGTTTCGTGACATTGTATAGGAGGCAATGATCAAGACAATCCCCAAGAAAAAGAAATGCAAAAAGGCTAGATGGTTTTCTGAGGAGGCCTTACAAATAGCAGTGAAAAAAAGAGAACCTAAAGGCAATGGAGAAAAGGAAAATATACCTATTTGAATGCAGAGTTCCAAAGAATAGCAAGGAGAGATAAGAAAGCCTTTCTCGGTGATCAATGAATAAAAACAGAGGAAAACAGTAGAATGGAAAAGGCTAGAGATCTCTTCAAGAAAATTAGAGATACTAAGGGAACATTTAATGCAAAGATGGGCTCAATAAATGACAGAAATGGTATGGACCTGACAGAAGCAGAAGAGGAGGTGGCAAGAATGAATACACAGAAGAACTATACAAAAAGATCTTCATGACCCAGATAATCATGATGGTGATTATCACTAACCTAGAGCCAGACATCCTGGAATGTGAAGTCAAGTGGGCCTTAGAAAGCATCACTACGAACAAAGCTAGTGGAGGTGATGGAATTCCAGTTGAGCTATTTAAAATCCTAAAAGATGATGCTGTGAAAGTGCTGCCCTCAATATGCCAGCAAATTTGGAAAACTCAATAGCGGCCACAGGACTGGAAAAGGTCAGTTTTCATTCCAATCCCAAAGAAAGCCAATGCAAAGAATGCTCAAACTACTGCACAATTGCACTCATCTCCCATGCTAGTAAAGGAATGCTCAAAATTCTTCGAGCCAAGTTTCAACAATATGTGAACCATGAATTTCCAGATGTTCAAGTTGGAAAAGGCAGAAGAACCAGAGATCAAATTGCCAATATCCACTGGATCACCAAAAACACAAGAGAGTTCCAGAAAAACATCTGCTTCTGCTTTACTGACTATGCCAAAGCCTTTGACTGTGTGGATCACAATAAACTGTGGAAAATTCTCCAAGAGATGGGAATACCAGACCACCTGCCTGCCTCTTGAGAAATCTGTATGCAGGTCAGGAAGCAACAGTTAGAACTGGACATGGAACAACAGACTGGTTCCAAATTGGGAAAAGAGTACGTCAAGACTGTATATTGTCACCCTGCTTATTTAACTTATATGCAGAGTACATCATGAGAAATGGTGGACTGGATGAAGCACAAGCTGGAATCAAGACTGCCTGGAAAAATATGTAACCTCAGATATGCAGATGACACCATCCTTATGGCAGAAAGTAAAGAAGAACTAAAGAGCCTCTTGATGAAAGTGAAAGGGGAGAGTGTAAAACTCGGCTTAAAATCAACATTCAGAAAACTAAGATCATGACACCTGGTCCCATCACTTCATGGCAAAAAGATGGGGAAACAATGGAAACAGTGACAGACTTTATTTTGGGGAGCTCTTAAATCACTGCAGATGATGACTGCAGGCATGAAATTAAAAGACGCTTGCTTCTTGGAAGAAAAGTTAAGATCAACCAAAACAGCATATTAAAAAGCAGAGACATTACTTTGCCAACAAAGGTCCATCCAGTCCAAGCTTTGGGTGTTCCATTAGTCATGTATGGATGTGAGAGTTGGACTATAAGGAAAGCTGAGTGCCAAAGAATTGATGCTTTTGAACTGTGGTATTGGACAAGACTCTTGAGAGTCCCTTGGACTGCAAGGAGATCCAACCGGTCCATCCTAAAGGAATCAGTCATGAAGATTCACTGGAAGGACGGATGCTGAAGCTGCAACCCCAATACTTTGGCCATCTGATGCAAAGAGTTGACTCATTTTAAAAGACCCTGATGCTGGGAAAGATTGAAGGCAGGAGAAGGGGACGACAGAGGATGTGATGGTTGGATGGCATCACTGACTCAATGGACATGAGTTGGGTAAACTCTGGGAGTTGGTGATGGACAGGGAGGCCTGGCATGCTGCAGTCCATGGGGCTGCAAAGAGTCAGACATGACTGAGCAACTGAACTGAACTGATTACTATGCTACAGTCATCAAAGCAGTTTGTTACTGGCATAAAAACAGACATAAAGATCAACAGAACAAAACAGAGAGCCCCCAAATAAACCCAAATGTATATAGTCAATTAATTTATGACAAGAGTCATGAATACACAATGGGGAAAGGACAGTCTCTTCTAGAAATCATATTGGGAAGATTAGCCACATGAAAAGGAGTGAAGTTGGACCGTTATTTTATACCTCACACAAATGTCAACTCAAATATTAAGCACTGATTCTATGAAATAAATGTAATTCCAAGTGGCACTATTGGTAAAGGATTCACCTGCCATGCAAGAGACACAAGAGATGTGGGTTCAATCTATGGGTCAGGAAGATACCCTCAAGAAGGAAACGGTACCCCTCTCCAGTATTCTTGCCTGAAAAATTCCATGGGCAGAAGAGCCTGGCAGACTACAGTCCATGATGCCACAAGAGTCTGACATGACTGAGCAACTGAGCACACAATGACCTTTTAAAAACCAGATTTATAAATATATAATCTATATCCTTCCTCATCAAAGAATGAGTGAAATACAGAGGAAAACAAAAAAAGCACATAATTAATTATTCCTATACTTACAATCAACAACATTATAAAAACATACAACAATTTACCTACTTTTAAATTACTCTGATAATAGATAATAATTATCAATTTTTTTTTGGCAAGACTCCACAGTTTTACAGTTTTATAGGAAGGAGCAGGGAGAAATAACAAATTTCTTTCTCAATAAATTATCCTTATCCACCTACACAGGTTTCTATCTTTGCTTTTACCATAAGGATATAAAAGAATAAATAAACAAAAATATAAAGAAAAATAAAAAAGCAAATTTTATATGACAGTAAGCTTCTCTAGAACATGGACTACATTAAGTGTCTGCCAACATCCAAGGAGTCACCCAGTAAAACATGCTGGCTGTTAGTTATACCCAACAGTAGTGTCTATGGCAAGCTACCATGGTAAATTCTGATCTGGGCTCTGCCCAGGCAACAAAGCTCTCCCTACATAGTATTGTCCAGATTTTCCTCTGTGAACAAGGGTCAAGAAATAGCAAGAAATTCAGCAACTGAGATAATGAAATCATCTCATCCTAAAGCATGGATTAAATGACTCTAACTTGATACACTGGTAAATATTACATAAAGAAGTATGGCCAATTTCTAGTGATCTATACCTGTGAAGAGGAACAAAAGAAAATCTAAATGAACAACTCTTCCACTCAGCTTGTTTAGAGTCATGACCCTACTCTTCACAACAGTGAAACTTGGTCCAAAAACAGAAAAGTAGCCATAACTTAGCTAACATTCAGTCAATTCAGAAAACTCCAGGAAGAGTTCCTCACAATGCAGCTGCCACCCTGGGCAGAAATCTGCACCCCAGTTTTAGATGGACAGCAAAGTGTTCCATGTGAGTCAAAAACAAAAGAACTAAAATTGCTTTGCAGTTAAGCTGAGAAGAAATGTCTATGAAAACATCATCTCCTTTGTCTTTAGAAAATACAGTTCTTATACCAGCTAAAAATTTAGACATTCTTTATCTATTAATTATTGAAGGTTAAGTCAACTAATTAATATTTACTATACTTCTTTTGGACCTAAACAACATATATTGATGTGAAAGTATTAAAACTAATTTAAAATAATCTGAAAACTGGAAGGGTACCATCTTAAAGCAAAAGATCAAAAAGGACAGCATTCATTTGTTTAATCAGACTAATACTACAAAGCCACATAAAATCTTTTATCAACTATAAATCACTGAATCTTCTATTTAAAAATTTGGAGATTTCATGACATACTTAATAGATCACCTTTTGCCTATTTTGGATTAAATGCTATAAACCTAGAAAATCCTAATTAAAAAGCAATTTGACAAAGAAGTGGGCAGTGGGGCACAGGGAGAGTACCCTTTTCTTAAAATGAGCTCATTAATTCCATAGGATTAATAATTAAAAGTCCATCTGCTTTGAATGTCAATGTAAAACTGCTGAAGGTTCCAGTCAAGGGCATACTAATAAAAACAGTGACCTGAATAAAAGCTTACTGCATTCATGGTTAGACCCACAGTCTGTACTTCATCTTTATTTTGCATGATTTCATAAATAAATATAAATATTTATAAATATGCACAACCTATGGTAAATAAACAATAAAAACATACATTTATTTAATTGTATGCTTAAGGAACAGAGCAGACTTTTAAAAACAGATAAACTCTTGTACTTATATAAGCATTCATTTTATACTTATTTTATTATCCCCAAGCAGACAGCTCATTTTCATATTGTCTGTCCAAGAACAAGGTTACCCAGCTTTGCTCCTCCAGAATTTTCTCACTGCTTCTATTGATGCTACGTGATCTACGCCTATTTAAAAAATGAAGAAGGAAAATAACACCCTGTGAAATGAGAAGTCATCAAATCACCGTACACTTAGGGAATTATTTCTGCTGCCAATACCTGGTTTACCTTGGAATTAACTTCTCTAGTCTCAGTTTCCTCATCTAAAAGAAATAGTCTAAAAGAAACTTTTAACCCTAAAAATTCTGCATTCATAGCTCTCCAGCACCTCATATTCACTTCTGAAAGTTATAAATCAGATAAACAAAAACTTACATAAGAAGGACATTCTCAACACAAAGAATAAAAGCTCTGTAGGATACTAGAGCAAAGGAGAGTTCTGTAGAGAAGCAAAAAGGCAATGTTAATGTGAATAGATGTTTAATTCTTTGAAGTAACTGAATTATTAATTATTCTTTTGGAGCATGATAACACGGCAAAATAACAGGTACCCTCACTAGTTTTCTTTTAAAAACTCAAAAGTGAAAAATTATTTAAAATTAATTTTTGCTTAAATGACTATCATAAAAATTATCTTCAAACAATTTAGATATAGAATTATAGCCAGAATGAATTCAATACTCATTTTAAAGACAAGGACACTGAGATAAGGTTGATCCATAATTTTTTCTATGTTATTTCTAATTTTTTTTTTTTTTTGGCCATACCACATGCAGCAGGCAGGATCTGAGTTCCCCAACCAGGGATCAAACCCATGACCCCTTCCACTCCACATGGAAGCATGGAGTCTTAACCAATGGACCACCAAAGAAGTCCCTCCAATTTGTTTTTAATGTTATTGCATGTAATTTCAAATTAGTTTCTTCATTATAGAAATAAGAATCAAGTGAGCAGTGATTATTATTATACTTAAAACTCAATCCATAAGTTGGGAATTAATAATACTAAGTACATACCCCTGTTTCTATAACAGTAATTTCAGCTTTCTATAACAGTAAGATCAGCTTTTAGTGCTGAATCCTAGGCTATGAGCCATGAGTGCCACATGTGATAGGAAAATATATCCATGTCTGGATGGACAGAGAAGTCCATTCAGGGAAATGTCTTTAAGTCAAGACCTCAAAGGTGAATAAATGATGAGAGAGAGTAAAGAACATTACAAAAAGAAGCAACCACATGTTCAAGGGCCCTGAGAGATAAAAAAGGAACTGTAGAGAAATTCTAACTGGGATTAGAAAGATGTGACTGAAAAGACAGGGAGAACCAGATCACAGAAGGCTTCATCAACACTTTGGACTTCAGGCTTCATCAACACTTTGGACTTCAGGCTTCATCAACACTTTGGACTATATTCTAAACCACTGAAATAAGGGAGGAACTATCAGATTTGCATTTTGGCTGCTATATAAATAATGAATCAGAGGTGAAACTAAAAATTATTTTTTAAAAGTATTCTATAATTTAGAAATTACTTTTTCCTCTTCAAATATTCAGAATCACACTCTGAGCCCCATAAAGAGTGTGGCAATAAACAGTGTAGTTAAAAAATTATACCAAATTCCACAGTATGTTATTTAGCTGACACTATGATGTCGGTTTATCAAATAATTGAGGTGATAAAACAAAAAATAACAATTTTCACCTAACTAAATTAGTTTTAAGGAATCCAGAATACATAAATATTTATCAGAATGTTTTAAAGGGGCTAGAAAAAAATTATCAATAAGTTCATCACTACTGGTTTGAGTCACATGAATGTTTAGCAATGCCTTATTTCAAATGTTTTCTATTACATACTTTAAAAACGTGTCACAAAGTGTCAGTTCTTAAGAGGAAGAAAAATACATTTTATATAAGAATAAAATACTATAATTACAGCTATTTGGTAACTCCATATCTCTTTCTCTCATATATTATATAATTATAAAAGTAGTAACTGAATAACTTTCCAAAGAACCTCTTATTCTGCCAGTGTTAGATACAGAACTCTTCCAGGGAGGAAGCAAGAAATGTTCTTCCTGCTCATACACTGTCAAAGACAAATGTGAGACTAATCGAAAGATTCCCACCAAGAACTTTCCAATAACTAGTTTTTCACTGATTATTCACTAATATAAATTCAGTATATACAGCCTTGATCTTTTTGAAATGGCTCATCTGTCAGGAATCTTCCATTTTCCATTCAAAATGACTAACCTAAAATATGATGAAAACCTTGCATTGTAGATTTTTACTTAAAATTAACAATATAATTTTATAAGTCAAATCCAATGAGTTAAAAAATACTATTTATGCATACAAGTTCAGTATCTAAATACATATTATAAAATCGAGATGTGAAGGGGCATGTTCTTTAAAATAACCTAACAAAAAAAATGTTTTAATTTTACTGGGAGTCAGGATGTTTATAAACAAATGGTTTAAAAGTCAGACTGGAAAAAAAAAAGGCTAAACTACTTTAACCAATAAATAGCCATTAAAGAGTCTTCAGACATAAGTCAAAATAGTCTTCTCACATAAATTTTTACATAATTTCACCCCTACCATTCTAACAATGTATTATGCTCTAATAAGGACTATCCTAATCTTCACCCAGCAGTATTTTCAGGCTGATGTTATTATTCTCATTTCTGTGAATAATATCCATACTCAAGGGCCATTTTCCTTCTCATATTCAATATCATGCATGCTTGTATCAAGGTTCCTTTCCTCATATCCTGTCACAGTATCAATCACTGCCTCCTGTCCACTCAATCCACTTTTGATTTATCAGCCGCCGTCTTTCTGGACTCCATAACTCGACCCAAACCATTTTAACAAGACATTGACAAATAGCACCCAGTATCACATCAACCTGTTCCACTTAGTAAACTAAGAAACAGTAACTGTGACATCTCTGCATAAGTATTCCATTCTATTCCCCAGACTGATGTATATTAATGAGGAGATGGTATTTGAAATGCTTCTTCCACATCAGCATCTAATATGATCAAATTAGGAAATGGGATGATTTATTAAATTTTGTAGAGCTGAAATATTTCTTTATATCGCTGTATGTGTGGTTTCAGAAAGTGAGCTGTTGCTTTCAATTTTTCTACTGAGGATGTGCCTGCATTTCACAGACGAATTATTGTCTTTAAAAAGATTGCAAGAAGGCAAAATGTTATTAAGCAAATGCTCAGTAAAACAAACTAAATCAGTTTTAAAATTCCTAATTTAATGTAAATCTTGGTTGTTTCACTGAAATTCAGTTTGTGATCTTATTAAGTCATATTTGCATCGTACTGTCTTGCTGTAGGACAGTTTTAAATTTATAGCATTACCAAGCAGCTTCACATCTTGACTTTTAAGACATGTCCTCAATAAAATAATTGCTCTATAAGTACACATTCTGTTCTTATTTTCAGATATAAGACAAAACAAAGATCAATGGGTTAATAAAAGAATAAAATAAAAATGCAAAATCAACTCTCAATATTTGAGTTACTTCTTAATTTTCATAATATGTTAAAATGTTTTTATTAAAGTGCTCCCCAACTTAAAGTTTAACAACTGTTTAATGGCCAGTTTAAACTTTAATCAATGAATTAGTTTTTCACATATTTGCATATGAAAGAGATATTTAATATGCTTAACAAAAAATCAAAGTAGAAATGGGAAAGAATAAATATAAAACACATATATTTTCCTAAAACATTGTCAACTTAACTCATCTTCTAGCTTCTAGACACTATACATTCCAGAAGCCAAATTCTTACTCATTTTTAAAACTATAGGATTCCCAATTACAGAATTCACATTTAAGTCAGATCTAGAATAACCTAGCATACTGCACTTACGCAACAGTTTTTCTAATGGCATCATCAATGATTTCTTTTGATTCATGGAAAATCAAAAATTACAAATAAATGAATTCTAAAGGAGCTCTGATTTCATACACTGATTAGAAAAATATCAGTAAAATTCAGTAGAGCAATGCTATGCATGTAGTGTATAAGAAGGAGGAAAACATTACAAAAGTTAAGAAAATGACAGATCACCCTGTAAAGAATTATGTGTGATTCCCAGATACTTACTCCTCAGATTTCATTTATATGAACAAGGATCATTTGTTAGATGACTTTTATATGAAGTATTCATATAAGAGGCTAATCTAATTTTTAATTTTTCAAATTTCAACATTATTCAAGTTGAAGAAATAATATGAATTGTTCCATTGTTATAATAAAATACAACCTTTTACCTTAATACCCAGAAAAGGACACCAGAAAAAGAACATCAGAAATGCTATCCTTTGTTCCCTAAGCAGATAATCAAGGCCTGGAGAAGATGAGAATTAAATATAATTTTTAAATCTCTTAAACTCATAAAATATGACAGAAGAGTAGCAAACTCACAGGTATACGGTAGTATACAGTATATTGAAATAATAATTAAAATAATTTTTAAAAACCATAACATCTTTTCTGGCCTTTATAGTTTATATAGTACTTTCAATACACTATTTTATTAGATAAATGCATTTTCAGAAATAATGTTACACACTCTTCCCAATTAATAAATATTTCTTACTTTATCTACATGTGATACCATATTCTTAATGAAAATTTTCCTAATTTTCTCTAATACACAATAATCACCTCTTCCCTAACACCCCTCAAGCCTGTAGTTTACAGGATACAATTAGCAGATTTAAACTGCCTCATTCAGTGTTTGACTCCTCTATGTGAGCATATGCATGCATATATGAGTGTATGTGTATGTGCACACGTGCGTGTTCTTGTCTTACCATCCCAATCTAAATGCTTTGTGCACATAGAAACCTATATAGCCCTGAAGTGAAAAGAAACACACAGATAGGACAATTAAGACATTACATATTATGAAAAATAAAAAGCATATTTTAGAATTCACTTATTACTTCAAATTTATGCTAACTCTCCCAGCTTTGCAGATAGAAGAATATGTCATTATCTATATACATAGATGCTGTTTGTGTGTGTGTGTGTTAGTCGCTCAGTCACGTCCGACTCTTTGCAACCCCATGGACTGCAGCCCACCAGGCTCCTCTGTCCATGGGATTCTCCAGGCAAGAATACTGGAGTAGACTGCCATTCCCTTCTCCATAGATGCTGTTTAAGGAGGAAAAAAGGAAATGAAACAAAACTATTCACTAATGAAATGGCTGATTTCAAAAGCCATTCCTTGTGTTTGTAAAATATAGCAACAGTACATATACAATAACTGCTATGTAAATGAGATAAATACTAGCAATTTGACAAACAGATTTATAATTACTACAGAAAAAACTAACATCAATAAGTGAATTCTGGAACTATTGCTATTGTTATAAGTTCTTACTGAGAACATACATAATGTTCACACATATGAACTAAGAAAATCCACAATTTAAGAAATCATCTGAGTCAATGATTACATTACATAAAAAAATCTTCAATCTGACTTCTTGAATAAAAATCAAAATCCATCTCCATTAAGAAAAAGATTCACTGCTATATTCAAAATAGATAATTAATAAGAACCTACTGTATAGTACAGGGAACGCTACTCCATACTCTGCTGTATGGAACACTCTCCATACATAAGTGGATATATGTATATATATATAACTGATGTACTCTGCTGTACAGCAGAAACTACTACAACACTGTAAATCATTTATACTCCAATAAAAATTAACTTAAAAAAAAAGACAATTAAAAAGAAAAAAAAATTCATGTAAGGAGCCCAGAAAGTCAGTAACACCAGAAAATATTTGTCTGGGAATGCATGGTTCACGACTAAATCTGTAAACATCTTGAACATAAGCTACACTCAGAAGGTCTTTCAGATATGGTGTGATATATAGCACTATTTTAGCTCCATGTGAGGTAATTTTTAAAAAATCAAGTTGACTATGGAATCTTCAGTACATAAAGGTGACTATATAGTTAGAAAACACATCAAGAGATGATCAAAAACAAAAAAAGATGAAAATATATCAGAAAATAAACCATAATCATCCCAGTAGATGAGAAAAAGCATTTGACAGAAAGCAACACCCACTGTTGTTAAAAACATCCTCAGCAAACAAGAAATATAAAAGGCTTTTCCTCAATTTTATAAAGGATGGTACAAAAAACCCTGAAGCTAACATCAGGTTTAAAGGTAAAAGACTGAATCCTTTCCTCCTAAGATAGGGGAGATGTCAAGCATGCCTACTCTCACCACTCTTCTTCAATATTGAACTGGAAATCTCAAACAATGCAATGAGCCAAGAAAACTGAATAAATGGCAGAGAGCTTAAAGCCATCCCAATGACTGCTTTCACAGAAAATCCTAAGGCATACTCAATATATCTACTAGAACTAGCAAGAACAAGCAAGGTTATAAGATTTGAAAGAAATATACAAAGTATATATAGAATACATAATATTCAAAATATATAACACATAGTCAATTACATTTTATATATTGGCAGGAAATTATTCCAAAGTGAAAATTTAAAATAATTCCTTTTAAGTAATATCAAAAAGTTCTAAAATAAATAAAACATGTGCAAGACTGCTACACCTAAACTACAAAACACTGTTAGAAGAAATAAAGTGTAAGTCCCCCAAAATGGACAGATATGTTTATAGAGTGTTATGATATCAATTCTCCTATTCTATTTACTTATCTCCCAGTAAAAATCCCCGGAGAAGGCAATGGCACCCCACTCCAGTACTCTTGCCTGGAAAATCCCATGGATGGAGGAGCCTGGTGGGCTGCAGTCCATGGGGTCGCTAAGAGTCGGACACAACTGAGCGACTTCACTTTCACTTTTCACTTTCATGCATTGGAGAACGAAATAGCAACCCACTCCAGTGTTCTTGCCTGGAGAATCCCAGGGAAGGGGGAGTCTGGTGGGCTGCAGTCTATGGGGTCGCACAGAGTCAGACACGACTGAAGCGACTTAGCAGCAGTAAAAATCCCAATAGGATAATGTGAAGAAATTGTCAAATTATAAAACTCATATAGAAATACAAAAAAAAAATATCTAATTTCAAGACTTACTACATTTTACAGTATTCAAGACGGTGCGGTATGGGAGTAAAAACAGATCAATAAAACCGAACAGACCACTGAACCAACCAACAAAATCACCTTCATATAATTAACTCGGTATTTGACAAAGCACCAGGATTACTCTGCAGGAAAATGAAACTTTCTTTTTTTTTAAAGGGTGCTAGCTAGACTATCAAACAGGGGAAAAGATGAACCCATATTTCATACACTACACAAAAAAATAATTTGAGAATGACGTCAGCAAGATAGCAAAACAGAAAGTCCCAGCCCCTGTTTGCCCTATAAAGACAACAACAATATACAGATCAAACAGATCTGTATATATTTGAAAAAGCTGCTACATGATCTAGTCCTTAGGGACTGGCTTTGTCTATCTGCAGATTTGGGGGACCTCTGGAACCTTTTTCTATAGGTTGTACCTTCTCTAGACTTATGCATGTAATTATGCATGATATAACTGTGTATGATAAACTTGTGCTGTATACCAAACAATATACAGATCAAAATATTCTTTTAATGAGAACTCCAGAAACCAATAAAGACATGGTATATCTAATGAACATAAAATTAAGAATAGCTACACTGAGCAGGTAAAAAGTGCCATCACTTTACCCACAATCCTCCCCCCACAAAGCTGGTACAGCTCAGACTGGCTGGTGATTCTCCTTTGGAGGGTGGGAGCAGAGAAAAATGGGACATGCATCCAGCATTCCATTTTTTCAAAGGGCTACTCAAGGGGTTGGTTTCTCTTTGCTGATTTTGAATGCTAATAAAGCACCATAGTTTGGATGACTGAAGGCTGCTGAAAGCAAGGGAGGGGCAGTGGCTTGCTGGAAAGCCAGAGGACTTTTAGTACAGCAAAAAGTGGTCAACTTATCTCAAAGCAACCACAATAAAGTGCCTAACTCGAAATTTCTACCTTGGGAAGGAGAGAGAAAGCTGGAACAAGGATCCATTGTACCAGGTTTTCAGATACTTGCCTAAAGGAAAGGTATATATGACTTGCCTGATTCAGACTGCTGATGCAAAGTAGGCATACTTTGGATCCTTGCGGGCTACTGACAGCAAAGGAGAGTGGGACTGCTTGTTGCTTGAGCACCAGAGAACCTGAATTACTACAGACACATAGCAAAAAGCAAGAGATTAAAAGCTCCAGAAAAACCAAAGTCAGTAACCTTCAAATGGATAATTACATGCACAAGTCTGGAGAAGGTACAACCTACAGAAAAAGGTTCCAGAGGTCCCCAAAATCTGTAGTTGGACTGTTTGGTAAAGGTATGCCCCTGTACAAAGCCAGCCCCTAAAGACCAGATGATGTAGCAGTTTTTTCAAACATATAAAACTCAGCAAAATATTATGAAGCACATGAAAAAAGGAGCAATCACAACCCAATCAAAGTAAAAAAATACACTACAGAAACCAATCCAAAACAAAGTGAGATCTGAGTTACCTAACAAGAATTCAAAATAACTGTCTTAAAGAAGGTCAGTAATATACACAGATGTCCAACTAAATGAAATCAGAAAAATGAATAAAATGAAAATACCAACAAGGAGATAGAGATTATAGAAAAGGAAAAAAACAGAAATGCTGGAACTGAGGAATACAATAACTACACTGAAAAATTCACAGAGGAGCTCAACAGCAGACTTGATCAAGGGAAACAAAGAATCAGTGTCTTTTGACAGGAGAAAGGAATGGCTACCTACTCAAATACTCCTGCTTGGAGATTTCCAAGGACAGGAGCCTGGCGGGCTACAGTCCCATGGTGTCAGAAAGAGTTGAACACAACTGAGAAACTAATACACTTTACACACACTTACATGCTGCCTACAAGAGACTTACTTTAGGTATAAAGACAAAAATCAGCTTAAAGTGAATGGATGGAAAAAATACTCCATGCAAACGATATTCAAAAGAGAGTAGGGGTGGACCTATTTATATCAGACAAAATTTCCTTTAAGTGAAAAAATGTACAAGAGGCAAAAAAAGACATTACGTAATAGTAAAGGGGGCAATTCACTAGAAAGGTACAATAGCTCTAAACATACATACATACTTAATAATAGAATACTTAATTATATGAAACAATGACAGAACTTAAGTGAAAAATAGAAAGTAACACAATAACAGTAGATTTCAATAAGCGACTTTCAATAACAGAAAAACCAGATATAAGACTTAAGAAACAGAGGACTTGAGCAACACTGTAGACCAATTGCACCTTGAAAGTGAAAGCGAAAGTCACTCAGTAGTGTCCGACTCTTTGTGACCCCATGGACTACACAGTCCAAGGAATTCTCCCGGCCAGAATACCGGAGTAGGTAGCCTTTCCCTTCTCCAGGGGATCTTCCCAATCCAGGGATTGAACCCAGGTCTCCCACATTGCAGGCAGATTCTATTGCACCTTACAAACATATATAGAGCACTCTACTCAGCAGCAATAGAATATACATCCTTCTCAAGCATACATGGAACATTCTTCATGACAGATTACGCATGTTAGGTGACAGAGTTTTAACAAATTTTAAAATACTGAAAGTAGATGAAGTATCTGTTCATAATAAAAAGAAGCCTGAATAAAATAACAGCAGCAGAAAAACTTGAAAATTCATAAATATGTAAAAATCAAACACACTCTTGAAAAAACCAATGTGTCAAAGAAGAAATCACAAGGGATATTAGAAAATATCTTGAGACAAATGAAAATGAAAACATACCAAAACTCATGGGCTGCAACAAAAGCTGTCCAAAGAGGGTAGTTTATAGCAGGAAACACCTATGTTAAAGGCTTCCCAGGTGGCGCTAATGGTAAAGAACTCACTTGCCAGTACAGAGGACATGAGACGTGGGTACAATCCCTGGGTCAGGAAGATCGCCTGGAGAAGGGCATGGCAACCCACTGCAGAATTCTTGCCTGGAGAATAGCCATGGACAGAGGAACCCGGTGGGCTACAGTCCATAGGGTCGCAAAGAATCAGACATGACTGAACCAACTTTGCAGGCATGCAACTACGTTTAAAAAAAAAGGCCAAAAATCTCAAACCAATAACTTACCTTTACATCTCAGAGAACCAGAAAAAGAAAATAAAAGAAATAAAAAGATTATAAGACTGCTATGAACAACTATGAACAACTACTATGAACATTACTTTGGCAACAAAGGTCCATCTAGTCAAAGCTATGATTTTTCCAGTAGTCATGTATCAATGTGAGAATTGAACTATTAAGAAAGTTGAGCGCTGAAGAATTGATGCTTTCGAACTGTGGTGTTGGAGAAGAGTCTTGAGAGACCCTTGGACAGCAAGGAGATTCAACTGTCCATCCTAAAAGAAATCAGTCCTGAATATTCATTGGAAGGACTGATGCTGAAGCTGAAACTCCAATACTTTGGCCACCTGATGCAAAGAACTGACTCACTAGAAAAGAACCTGATGCTGGGAAAGACTGAAGGCAGGAGGAGAAGGGGATGACAGAGGATGAGATGGTTGGATGGCATCACCGACTTAATGGACATGGGTCTGAGTAAACTCCAGCAGTTGGTGATGGACAGGGAGGCCTATCATGCAGCAGTCCATGGGGTCGCAAAGAGTCAGACACGACTGAGCAACTGAACTGAACTGATGAATAATTATATGCCAACAAATTAAATAACAGAAAAAAATGGATAAATTCCTAGAAATATACAATTTAACAAGATTAAATTATGAAGAAAGAGGAAATCTGAACAAGCAAGGAGAATACTAAATCAGTAATTAAAAACTTTCCAACAAATAAAAGCCCAGGACCAGATGGCTTCACTGGAGAATTCTATCAGCCATTTAAATAACAATTAATGTCAATTCCTCTCAAACTGTTCCAAAACAACTGAAGAAGAGGATACACTTCCAAACTCACTTTATAAGCCAGCATTATAACCCTGATACTGAAACCATACAAAGATACCACAAGAAAATAAAAATACAGATGAATATCTGTGAATAACATGGATGCAAGGAAAATCAACAAAACACTATCAAACGAAATTCAGCAGTACACTGAAACACTTATACAACATAACCAAACAGGATTTATCCCTTGAATGAAAGGAATCTTAAATATGGAAAATATGGAATATTGGACTGCGTAGCCTATCCCTTCTCCAGCAGATCTTTCCAACTCAGGAATTGAACCAGGTTCTCCTGCATTGCAGGTGGATTCTTTACCAGCTAACCTATAAGGGAAGCCGAAAATATGGAAAAATCATACTACATTAACAGAAATAGAGAACAAAAACCACATGATCATCTCAGCTGATGAAGAAAAACATCTTTTCATAAAATTCAACACCTTTCATAATAAAAAGTCAACAAATTAGCAACAGAAGGAAAGTATTCCAAAATAATAAAGGTTATATATGAAAGACCCAGAGCTAACATCATACTCAACAGTGAAAAACTGAAAGTTTTTCCTCTGAGTTCAGGAACAAGACAAGTACCCCCACACTCAACACAGTACTGGAATTTTCAGCCAGAACAACTAGACATGAAAAAAACTAAATAAACAAATAGCATCCCAACTGGAAAGATACCTGTTTACAGATGACATGATCTTATATGCAGAAAATCCTAAGATTATACACATACACACACACACACATCCCCCCTTCAAGAAAATTAGAACTAATGAATTCAGAATTAACAGTCAAAAATAATTTGCATTTCTATATACTAACAATCTGAAAAGGAAATGAAAAAAAAAATCCCATGTACAATACCATTTAAAAAAAAATTTACGAATAAACTTAACCAAGGAAGCAAAAGTCTTACACTCTAAATTGCAAGACACTGCTGAAAGAAATTAAATGTGACAAATAAAGGGTTAGACACAAAGATTTAATATTGTTTAACTGTCACAGGAGTATATACTACCAAAGTTATCTACAGATTCACAACAATTCCTATCAAAATCCAAATGGCATTTTTTTCAGAAGCAGAAAAAAAATTCTAAAATTAATATGGAATCTCAAAAGACTCCAGTAGCCAAAACAATCTTGAAAAGGAACAAGAATGGAGGCCTCATACTTCCTGATTTCAATATCTATTGTAAAACTACAGTAACCAAAGTATAATATATGCAAACAGACAGACATATAGACCAATGGAACAGAACAGACAGCCCAAAAATAAACTCAGACAGCCCAAAAATAAACTCTTGAGTATATGGTAAAATGATCTTCAACAATGGTAACAAGACTATATGATAAAGAAATGACAACTTTTACAATAAATTTTGGGAAAACTGTATATTCACATGCAAAAGAATGAAGGTGGACCCTTTTCTTACACCATATATAAATATTAACTCAAATGGATTAAGAGCTAAGCTTAATGTCTGAAACTACAAACCTATAAGAAAGGGGAAAAGCATCGTGACATTGAAATGGTCAAATATTGCTTACATATGACATCAAAAGCACAAGTTTTAAAAAAAATTAAGATAAATGGGACTACATCAAACCTTAAAACTTCTGTACAGGAAACAGCACAGTGAAAAGACAATCTATCAAATAGTAGAAAACATTTGCAAACCATAGCTCAGATAAAGGGTTAATATACAGACTTTTGTTTTAACCTCTATAACTCATAAATAAACAAACAAAAAACAAGCAACCAGATAAAAATTGGTCAAAAGACTCAAACATTTCTCCAAAGAAGAGGTATGAATGGCCAATAGGCATATAAAAACGTTCTCAACATTACTAAATCATCAGCAAAATGAAAATCAAAAACAAAGATACCCTGTTAAACTTGTTAGGATGGACACTATCAAAAAAAGTAAAAATTTAAGTGTTGGCAAGGATGTAAAGAAATTGGAATCCTTGTGTGCTATTGGTTAGATGTAAACAGGTACAAGCAACTATCAAAAACAGTATGGAGGGTCCCCAAAAAATTGAAAACAGAACTATCATAGGAATCCAGCAATCCCACTTCCACTTCAGATTATATAACCAAAAGGAACTGAGAGCAGGATACTGAAAAAGTATTTGCACACTGATTTTCACTGCAGCATTATTCACTATATCCAAGATGTGGAAACAATCTAAATGTCCATCAAAAGCTGACAGATAAAGAAAATGTGGTATACACATAGAACAGAATATTATTCAGCCTTGAAAAAGATGGAAATTCTGTCCTATGTCACAACATAGATGAAATTTCGGACATTATGCTAAGTGAAAAAAGGAAATTATAAAAAGGTAAACAGAGCATAATCCCATTTATATATGACTTGTCTGATACAATCAAATTCATAGAAACAAAGCAGAAGGGTGACTGCCAGGAGAGGGGAGGAGGGGGAAACTGAGAGCTGTTGTTCCAAAGGTATAGAGTCGCAGTCACGAAAGATGAAAGAGTGCTATGGATCTTTTGTACAACAATGTGCATATATTTAACAATACTAAAATGTGCCCTGAAAATATGTTTAAAATTATCATTTATGTGTTTTTTACCACAATAAAAAACATGTACCATAGGTACAAACAAAAAAGCTAAAATTACAAATACAATTTAAAACCATGAAATGGCACTACAAGTTGACAGCTTTGGCTAAAATTAATAAGACTAACACACCAAGTATGGATGAGTTGGTAAGTAACTGGAATTCACATACATTTTTGGTGGGAATATAAATGATACAGCCATGGAAAATCATTTGGAAAACTAATTTTTTTATAAAACTAAAACAGGTACCTATACTAGGACTCAGAAGTTGAACAACTAGATTTTCACTTATGAGAAATTAATTTAGATATTTAAAAGAAAGATGTGCAAAAGAAATGTTTATAGTAGCTTTATTCATAATAACCCAACCCATAAATACTCTAGGAGATCATAACAAGAAAATAGATAAACAGTGGTATGGTCACTACTTAGCAATAAACAAGAACAAAATAGAGATACATAAATCAAAGCATTAGGCTTACTGTATGAAGCCACTTGCATCATTACATCTACATAAAAATCTAGAAAAATGGGATAAATGCATACAATAGAATACTATTCAACAATAAAAGCTTTCCTGATAGCTCACTTGGTAAAGAATATGCCTGCAATGCAGGAGACCCCAGTTCGATTCCTGGGTCAGGAAGATCTGCTGGAGAAGGGACAGGCTACCCACGCCAGTATTCTTGGGCTTCCCATGTGGCTCAGCTTGTAAAGACTCTGTCTACAATGCGGGAGACCTAGTTCCGATCCCTGGGTTGGGAAGGTCCCCTGGAGAAGGGAGCCTTCTACCCACTCCAGTATTCTGACCTGGAGAATTCTGTGGACTGTATAGTTCATGGGGTTGCAAAGAGTCGGACACTGACTGAGCAACTTTCACTTTCACACTCAACAATAACACCTGACCTGCCTCTTGAGAAACCTATATGCAGGTCAGGAAGCAACAGTTAGAACTGGACATGGAACAACAGACTGGTTCCAAATAGGAAAAGGAGTACGTCAAGGCTGTATATTGTCACCCTGCTTATTTAACTTCTATGCAGAGTACATCATGAGAAATGCTGGGATGGAGGAAGCACAAGTTGGAATCAAGATTGCCAGGAGAAATATCAATAACCTCAGACATGCAGATGACACCACCCTTATGGCAGAAAGTGAAGAAGAACTAAAGAGCCTCTTGATGAAAGTGAAAGAGGAGAGTGAAAAAGTCAGCTTAAAGCTCAACATTCAGAAAACGAAGACCATGGCATTCGGTCCCATCACTTCATGGCAGATAGATGGGGAAACTGTGGAAACAGTGGCTGACTTTATTTTTCTGGGCTCCAAAATCACTGCAGATGGTGACTGAAGCCATGAAATTAAAAGACGTTTACTCCTTGCAAGGAAAGTTATGACCAACCTAGACAGCATATTAAAAAGAAGAGACATTACTTTGTCAACAAAGGTCCATCTAATCAAGGCTATAGTTTTTCCAGTGGTCACGTATGGATGTGAGAGTTGGACTATAAAGAAAGCTGAGAGCCAAAGAATTGATGCTTTGGAACTGTGGTGTTGAAGAAGTCTCTTGAGAGTCCCTTGGACTGCAAGGAGATCCGACCAGTCCATCCTAAAGGAATCAGTCCTGAAGATTCATTGGAGGACCGATGTTGAAGCTGAAACTCCAATACTTTGGCCACCTGATGCGAAAAGCTGACTCATTGGAAAATACCCTCATGCTGGGAAAGATTGAGGGCAGGAGAAGAAGGGAATGACAGAGGATGAGATGGTTGGATGGCATCACCTACTTGATGGGCATGGGTTTGGCTGGACTCTGGGAGTTGGTGATGAATAGGGAGGCCTGGCATGCTGCGGTTCATGGGGTCGCAAAGAGTTGGACACAACTAAGCAACTGAACTGAACTACTGATATACACAACAACATGACTGAATCTCAGAAGTATGCTGAATAGAAATTTTTAACACTCATAAAAATTAATCTACAGCAGAAAAAAGTGAAAACAGTGGTTACCTCTAAGCAGAATGCAAGCAGGAATTAATTGGCAACAACTATGAGGGAAGGCTTAGCACCAAGGACCTGATGCTTTCAAACTGTGGTATTGGAGAAGACTCTTGAGACTCCCGTGGACTGCAAGATCAAACCAGTCAATCCTAAAGGAAATCAACTCTGAATATTCATTGGAAGGACTGATGCTGAAGCTGAAACTCTAGTACTTTGGCCACCTGATGCGAAGAGCCCACACTTTAGAAAAGACTCATGCTGGGAAAGATGGAAGACAGGAAAAGGGGATGACAGAGGATGAGATGGTTGGATGGCATCACTGACTCAATGGATTAGAGTTTGAGCAAGCTCCAGGAGATGGTATTGACAGGGAAGGACTGGCATGCTGCAGTCCATAAAGTCACAAAGAGCTGGACATGACTCAGTGACTGAGCAACAACAAATGAGGGAATTTTCTGGGTAAGAGTAATGTATGTTGGCAGGTAATGCATGCATCAGAACTTAGCAAGTATGTGCTTAGAATTTGTGCATTTCAATGTATATAAATTTTGCCTCAAAGAGAAATTTGTTTTTGTTTTCAAAAGGAAAAATTTATAAAGAAATATTAAACTCAACTTACAGATAAGCATGCTAAAGATTTAAGGGGAAAGCCTACTAATGTCTTCAACTGGTAATGCACAAAAAAATTAGGATAAATTAATGGATAGAGAGAGAAATAGATAAATGAGTAAGTTGTAAAGTAAAAAAAAAAAACGGCAATCAAGGTGGTAGATATATGGATCTTCACTGTAAAATTCAATTTTGCTCATGCTTGAAATTTTTCATAACATGCTAGAAGGAATCTATGAGATATATCTGAAGCAGCGATTAAAAGAAAATTCATTTAATTTAAACACTTAAACACTTTTATCAATAGAATGGGCAGAAATATAAATAATTAGCAGTTCAAAGACTTGAAAAGGAATAACAAACTAAATCAAAGAAAGCACAAAGCAGAAAATAAGAATAAAAGCAGGAATTAATAAGATAGAAAATGGAGAAAAAGATCTAAATAATCAATTTAAACGTTTGCTTTTAAATTAACAAAATAGAGAGTCAACTAGCTAACAAATTAAGGAGAAAGCATAAATATAAAAAATAATAAGTGAAAAGAGGAAAATAAGCATTGAAACAGAGGAAAAAAGCTTAAATCATAAGAAACTACTTTGCAGATTTCTAGACAAATAAAATTTAAAATACAGGTAAAATAGTTAATACACCAGAAAAATATAGTTTACCAAAATTAAGTCTATAAGAACTACAAAGTTTAAACTGACCAATTTCTGTTGAAGAAATAAAGTTATCAAAAAATAAAACAGCACCAGGCCCAAATGGTTTCACACATCTATAACTCTGAATACCAGAAAACCTTCCCAATTCTTTTTATGAAGCAAGAATAATGTTAACTAATAACTGATAAACACAGTACAAAAGAAAAAGACCAACATCACATATGACTATAAGTGTAAAAGTACTCACCTTAAAAATTAGTGAACACATTAAGAAAACACTACACCAGGAACAACTAAGATTTAATCCAGAAAACCAAGATCAGTTCCTTAATATCTAAGGGGGGAAAAAAACACTTGATAATATTCACAGATGATGAAAAAGCCTTCAACAAAATTCAATATCCATTCCTGGAAAAAATAAAAACAAAGTTACAGATCCTCTCTTAACATGATAATATATATATATATATATATATATATTCATATTATCATATAAATAAATCCCCATGGGATTCTCCAGGTAAGAATACTGGAGTGGGCAGTATTCTTGCCTGGAGAATCCCATGTAGAGAGGAACCTGGCAGACTTCTGTCACTGAGGTCACAAAAAGTCTGATGTGACTTAGTGACTGGGCACAGGTGCATTTACACTAAAATCAGGAAAAAGATAAGGATGTATATCATCTCCTCTGGTATTAAATATTTTACTAGAAGTAAAAGCCAATGGAATTAGATGAGAGAAAGCAAACAGAAGAATAAAAATTGGAAAAGAAGCAAAACTGTATCTATTTGCAGAAAATATGACACTGTATGTGACAGCTCCTAGAGAATCAATGCTGAAGCTAATCCAAACAATAAAAGAACTGAGTACAGCAGCAGGGTGTAAAATTAGCATACTCCATACTACCCAAAATAATATACAGATTCAATGTGATCGCTATCAAAATTCCAACAGTATTTTCACAGAAGTAGAACAATCTAAAAAATTTGTAAGGAAACACAAAAAACCCTCAATACCCAAACAATCTTGAGAAAACAGAAAAAGTTGGAGGAATTGTGCTTCCCGATTTCAATCTATATTACAAAGCTATAATCATAAAACAATATAGGTTTGACCTAAAAACAGGCACAGAGATCAATGGAAAATAGATAGCCCAGAAATGAAACCACACTTACATGGGCAATTAACTTACAACAAAGAAGATAAGAACATACACTAAGGAAAAGACAACCTCTTCAATAAGTGGTGCAAGAAAAACTGGACAATTACATGCAAAATAATCAAACTGGACTATTTTTTCATACCATACACAAACATATACTCAAAATGGATTAAATATTTAAATGTAAGATTTGAAACCATAAAACTTCTAGAAGAAGCAGTATGCTTTTTTGACATTGGTCCTAGCAATATTTTTTGGACAACTCTCTTTAAGCAAAGGAAACAAAAGCAAAAATAAACAAACAGGACTACATAAAACTAAAAAACTCTCGTACAACGAAGGAAACTATCAACAAAACAAAAAGGCAGCCTGCTGAATTGCAGAAGATATCTGCAAATGATATATATCTGATAACTGGTTAATATCCAAAATATACAATGAACTCATACAACTAAACATCAAAAAAACAAACTAGACTACAAAAGAGGCAGAGGACCCGAACAGACATTTTTTCAAAGACATACAGATGACCAACAGACACGTGAAAAGATGCTCAACATCACTAATCATGAGGAAAAAGCAAATCAAAACCACAATGAGATAGCCCCTCACACCTGTCAGAATGGCTTTTATCAAAAAGAAAACAAATAACGTGTTGCCAAGGATGTGGAGAAAAGGGAGCTCTTGTGCACTGTTGGTGGGAATGTAAACTGATACAGGCACCTCAAAAAAATTCAGCAATTCTACTTTGAGATGTTTGTTTTTTATAGTGGTACGTATAAGCAGTTCTGTAACTACATTCTGTGTATTCTAAAATTGAGGAAATAAGTAAATATACTGTGAATAATAGTAGGTTTCTCACTTGTAAAAGGAAGTGATATGATATGTGTCACAACTTGAGTACTTCAAGAACATAAAAATTCCACTAAAAAGCAAAATCATCAAATTACTCTATAACTTATCCATGGAAACTTGCAGCAAACTTTAAACATTTGACTTCTCTCTTCCTGCCATCCCTCAAAATATGCTTCATCTTTCAATTACTTTTTAGACATGTAATAATAAAGTTTTGTGAAAGTATTTGACTTCCCATGACTGATGTCACTCTTTTATTAAAAAGGACATAGATCATTAACAATGTATCTTAAAATTTAGAATCACATAGTACTATACTTTTTCTTTGAAAAACTCACTAGAGTTGACCCTTGAACAACATGGGTTTGAACTGTGAGGATTTTTTTGAACTGTAGATATTTTTTCAAAAAAGAAGAGAGGCGAAAAGCAAAGGAGAAAAGGAAAGATATGAGCATCTGAATGCAGAGTTCCAAAGAATAGCAAAAAGAGATAAGAAAGCCTTCTTCAGCGATCAATGCAAAGAAATAGAGGAAAAGAACAGAATGGGAAAGACTAGAGATCTCTTCAAAAAAATTAGAGATACCAAGGGAACATTTCATGCAAAGATGGGCTCAATAAAGGACAGAAATGGTATGGACCTAACAGAAGCAGAAGATATTAAGAAGAGGTGGCAAGAATACACGGAAGAACTGTACAAAAAAGATCTTCATGACCCAGATAATCATGATGATGTGATCACTAATCTAGAGCCAGACATCCTTGGAATGTGAAGTCAAGTGGGCCTTAGAAAGCATCACTACGAACAAAGCTAGTGGAGGTGATGGAATTCCAGTTGAGCTCTTTCAAATCCTGAAAGATGATGCTGTGAAAGTGCTGCACTCAATATGCCAGCAAATTTGGGAAACTCAGCAGTGGCCACAGGACTGGAAAAAGTCAGTTTCCATTCCAATCTCAAAGAAAGGCAATGCCAAAGAATGCTTCAACTACTGCACAATTGCACTCATCTCACATGCTAGTAAAGTAATGCTCAAAATTCTCCAAGCCAGACTTCAGCAATATGTGAACCATGAAATCCCTGATGTTCAAGCTGGTTTTAGAAAAGGCAGAGGAACCAGAGATCAAATTGCCAACATCCGTTGGATCGTGGAAAAAGCGAGAGTTCCAGAAAAACATCTATTTCTGCTTTACTGACTATGCCAAAGCCTTTGACTGTGTGGATCACAACAAACTGTGGAAAATTCTGAAAGAGATGGGAATACCGGACCACCTGACCTGCCTCTTGAGAAATCTGTATGCAGGTCAGGAAGCAACAGTTAGAACTGGACATGGAACAACAGACTGCTTCCAGATAGGAAAAGGAGTACGTCAAGGCTATATATTGTCACCCTGCTTATTTGACTTCTATGCAGAGTACATCATGAGAAATGCTGGGCTGGAAGAAACATAAGCTGGAATCAAGATTGCCAGGAGAAATATCAATCACCTCAGATATGCAGATGACACCACCCTTATGGCAGAAAGTGAAGAGGAACTAAAAAGCCTCTTGATGAAAGTGAAAGAGGAAAGCGAAAAAGTTGGCTTAAAGCTCAACATTCAGAAAATGAAGATCATGGCATCCAGTCCCATCACTTCATGGGAAATAGATGGGGAAACAGTGGAAACAGGGTCAGACTTTACTTTTGGGGGCTCCAAAATCACTGCAGATGGTGACTGCAGCCATGAAATTAAAAGACTCCTTGGAAGAAAACTTATGACCAACCTAGACAGTATATTCAAAAGCAGAGACATTACTTTGCCGACTGAGGTCCGTCTAGTCAAGGCTATGGTTTCTCCTGGGGTCATGTATGGATGTGAGAGTTGGACTGTGAAGAACGCTGAGCACCGAAGAATTGATGCTTTTGAACTGTGGTGTTGGAGAAGACTCTTGAGAGTCCCTTGGACTGCAAGGAGATCCAACCAGTCCATTCTGAAGGAGATCAGCCCTGGGATTTCTTTGGAAGGAATGATGCTAAAGCTGAAACTCCAGTACTTTGGCCACCTAATGTGAAGAGTTGACTCATTGGAAAAGACTCTGATGCTGGGAGGGATTGGGGGCAGGAGGAGAAGGGGACGACAGAGGATGAGATGGCTGGATGGCATCATGGACTCGATGAACGTGAGTCTGAGTGAACTCGGGAGATGGTGATGGACAGGGAGGCCTGGCGTGCTGCAATTCATGGGGTCGCAAAGAGTCGGACATGACTGAGCGACTGAACTGAACTGAACTGAACTGAACTACATAAACTGCAGCTGGCCGGATATGTAGATGCAGAACTGTGGAGAGGGATGGCCAACTATGGGTCCCAAGCATCTTCAGACTTTGGAATCAGCAGCAGGTCCTGGAATCAATCTCCTAAAGATACTGAGGAACAAATGTACCTATATCTTCTTTATTTAAATTAAAGCCTTAATTAACTAAACTTTTCAAGGAATGAGTTGTCTATTTTTCTTGTTAAATTAAGATTAACCTAGAAACTCTTTCGGTTGAAACATTTTGAAGAACAAAGTCCTAAAACACATTTTCCAAAATTATGTCACGTATCAAACATGAATAGAAGTATTTTCTCAAAACATAGTGCTTTTCAACGTCTCTAGACTATTTAGTTATTGCAGTTATATCCCAAAGTAAGTGTCGTTACAAGAGATACAAGAGACTGAGAAATTGCTATTTTGAATAAACCTCTGAACTTGTTTCCTCATATACAAAATGCAGGTATAAACCTGCATGAGAGCCTGACAGGGTTACAAAACTCAAAACCGGCAGTAAAATGAATGTGTGCTGGATAAGTTTGTTGCTGACTAGACATCACTGACATTTCTTTTCAGACCTTCCTTGTACTGTAAAATAGAAGAAATTAACCTCTCCAGATTCCCATCTGGATGCAGTTGCAGGTGGATACTTGAGAAGAGAAGCAGCCTCCAGGTAAGCAGTTTCTTGAGAACTACACACTTTGGTGCTACAAAGCTAGAGTTCTTAAAAGTTCTTAAAAGAAAATAAGCTGCTTCCATACTTCAGGCTAAATAGCTTCCCTAATTCCCTGAGCCCTTCCAAAAGTTATATAAGCCTTTAATTCCCCAAGTTAAAAGCCTGATGCTTGGAGTCCAGTGGCTTGCATTTTCCAAATCAAACTGTGTTTGACTTATAAGGTGTATGTGAAAATGCTCTACAAACTAAAAAAGACCATATGAAAGCATGGATTATTATTTCTGTTCTCCCTGATAGGAAATTTCAGTTGAAGTTGTTTTCTCATAATCAGTTTCTAACAGCAATGGTACCAAGAGAGTCCCCTGCAAGAGTTTATGATATATGAGAAGGACAACATAATATTCATAATGCAACTTTTACAAATCAGGAATCAGATGTGATGGTGGATGAGAAAGGATGGATTACATGTGACTTGGGAGTGAAAAGGTAAAAATTAAGAAATGATTTATGGAAGAGAATTAGAGATTAAACAGACCTGAACACTAAAGGGTAGGAAAACTTCTTAAATCAGAGACAATATAAGAAACTGGAAGAAAGAGCATGCTCAAATAAACAAACCGAGCAACTCAGAGGCATGGATGGAGAACAAAAGGCATGTAACACAAAGTGGCTTCCTTTCATGTTGAGTGTGTACAAAGGAGAGGGGGCTGGGGCCAAATAGTACAAGGCCAGAAAAGCTAAACATTTGGACTTGACTGTTATTATCCAACTTCAGATTCAGAGAGACTTATAGAATTTTATGCCTAGATAACAAAATCATGCTGCGAATTAACATACTGGCAAAACTAGAGCCTAACAGGATGAAAAACTACGCAAAAGAAACTGCTTTTCCTAAAATACTGTTTTTGTCCTTAGACTCTTCTTTTCAAAAATGGTGGTCCCTCCTTACCATGGTCCCCATCCTATTCAACCATATCTTCTAGCATTATCCAAAACATACAACTCTTTCTAAATAGACTACACTCTGTATTACTGGCCCTTGAGCACAGCCAGAAAATCCAAGTGGAATGACATCAGGTACTAACTAATCTACCCAGGCCACTATAACAAAGTACATACACCAGGAAGCTTAAACAACAGAAATGTATCTCACAAAGTCCGTAAAGTCAAAGATCAATATGCCAGCTGATCTGGTTCCTGATAAGGGCTCCCTTCCTGGTATGTAGATGGCCATTTTTTCAGTGTCTCACATGGCCTTTCCTCTGAGTGTATTCTCAAAGAGAGAGAAAGATCTCTCTCTCTCTTCTTATAAGGCCACCAGCCCTGTTGGATTAGGGCCCCACAGACCTTTATGACCTTAACTTTAATTACCTCCATAAAGACCCTATCTCCAAACACAGTTACACTGGCTTCAACATGAATTCAGCAGGGACACAGTCACTCCAAAATACACTGGGTTATTCCTTAAGAGATTTTGCAGCTTCTGTTCTTACGTTCTTGAAATATTTCCTCTATCATGTGAAAAAGCCCAGCCATTCCTATCAAAGGATGAAAAGCCATAGGGAAACTAAGGCACCCAACCCCAACCCGACCCCCCGCTGCTGAGCCAACAACCAACACCAAATGCCAGGTATGTGAATGAAGCCACACTGCACCATCCAGTTTCAATCAAGCTATCAGAAAGCTACAACCACAGGGGTGACCCTAGGTGAAACTAACAGAACTGCCAGGTAAGCTGAGACAAAATTGTAAAATGGAGGGAAAAATAAATGATTATTGCTTTAAGTCACTAAATTTTGTTACAAAGCAGTAAATAGTTGATATGGTATACCTTCTTGTTCTGCTTTTGGACCTAGACCTCTGAACTCTGTATGATTTTCCTCGACCCCGTGAACGACTTCGACTTCGTTTTCTTCTAGAGCCGTAAGAAGAGCTACTGCTTGATCGATGTCTGCGTCTGAAAAAGAACATAATTAAATATTACTTGCCTTCAAAATGTTACCAGATACTATGTTTTGAGTACTATACTGGTTTATAGGCTTATCTACAAAGAACAGACAAAGGATAAACACCTATGGCTAGGTCTGGAAGAAAACAAAATAAAATCTTTGTGTTGAGACTTAAACCTCATAAATATATAACTACAAAAAGAAAAATATTTCACCCATAAAACTTCAAAGTACAAAACCATATGAACTCTAAGGAATGTCACTCTTGCTACTACATAAGTAAAAATTATGAAAATCACCTTCTATCATAAGAATGTGAGCGAGGCTGAAGATCTCTGGACCAAGACCTTGACTTTGACCTTGATCTCCTTCCGCCTTTCTTTCGGCTGTACGTTCTACTATCTGAAGAACTGCTGGAAGAAGATCGTCTACGGTGTTTCTTTTTCCTCTTGCTTCTGCTTTCTTCTTCAGTATCTGATGACCGGCGGCCCATTTCTACAGGTTTAAATTAAAAGAAAATTATTTCTAACACAATGGAACAATGGATGAAATTTAATACAGTAATTTTCTTGTATCTGTAAAAATTTCCAATGTCTTAGTAAAGTATAATTTAAATGTACCAATCTTAACAAAACATGAGAAACAGCTCTAGTATAGTCTTCTAGCACTATCAGTTTACTGTTTTCACAATTTATGAATAAAGTAAACTCATCCTAAATTTTTTAAAATGTCTTCAAAACTGTCAACCCTGAGGATGGTTCCTTACAACAATTTTATTATGCTTAAAGTTGCATTTATCATTAATTATATGATACTTGGTTTAGGGATCAACTATCTAATCTTATATTCTCATATTCCCTAAAGATAAAAGATATTTTACTATCTTTTAGAGTTAAACTTTCCTAACTGAAAATTGTAAAATTTTCATCTCTGTTCAGGCTATCAGAAATTTTGTATCTCTGTTTGTTTCCAAGGCAAACCGTTCAATATCACGGTAATCCAAGTCTCTGCCCCGACCAGTAACGCTGAAGAAGCTGAAGTTGAATGGTTCTATGAAGACCTACAAGACCTTTTAGAACTAACACCCAAAATAGATGTCCTTTTCATTATACGGGACTGGAATGCAAAAGTAGGAAGTCAAGAAACACCTGGAAAAACAGGCAAATTTGTCCCTGGAGTACAGAATGAAGCAGAGCAAAGGCTAACAGAGTTCTGCCAAGAGAATGCACTGGTCATAGCAAACACTTTCTTCCAACAACACAGGAGAATACTCTACACATAGACATCACCAGATGGTTGACAACAAAATCAGATTGATTATATTCTTTGCAGCCAAAGATGGAGAAGCTCTATATAGTAAGCAAAAACAAGACTGGGGGGGAAAAAAAAACCAAGACTGGGAGCTGACTGTGGCTTGGATCATGAACTCCTTATTGCCAAGTTCAGACTTAAACTGAAGAAAGTGGGGAAACCACTAGACCATTCAGGTATGACCTCAATCAAATCCCTTATGATTATACAGTAGAAGTGAGAAATACATTTAAGGCACTAGATCTAATAGTCAGAGTGCCTGATGAACTATGGATGGAGGTTTGTGACACTGTACAGGAGACAGGAATCAAGACCATCCCCAAGAAAAAGAAATGCAAAGAAGCAAAATGGCTGTCGAGGAAGCCTTACAAATAGCTCTGAAAAGAAGGGAAGCAAAAAGCAAAGGAGAAAAGGAAAGATATACACCCATTTGAATGCAGAGTTCCAAAGATAGGAAGGAGAGATACAAAAGCCTTCCTCAGCAATCAATGCAAAGAAATAGAGGGAAACAACAGAATGGGAAAGACTAGAGATCTCTTCAAAAAAATTAGAGATACCAAGGGAACATTTCATGCAAAGATGGGCACAATAAAGGACAGAATGGTAGGGACCTAACAGAAGCAGAAGATATTAAGAGGAGGTGGCAAGAATACACGAAAGAACTATACAAAAAAGATCTTCACAACCCAAACAATCACGATGGTGATAATCACTCACCTAGAGCCAGACATCCTGGAATGTGAAGTCAAGTGGGCCTTAGGAAGCATCACTACGAACAAAGCTAGTGGAGGTGATGGAATTCCAGTAGAGCTATTTCAAATCCTGAAAGATAACACTGTGAAAGTGCTGCACTCAATATGCCAGCAAATCTGGAAAAGTCAGCAGTGGCCACAGGACTGGAAGAGGTCAGTTTTCATTCCAATCCCAAAGAATGGCAAGGCCAAAGAATGCTCAAACTACCACACAATTGCATTCATCTCACACGCTAGTAAAGTAATGCTTAAAATTCTCCAAGCCAGGCTTCAATAGTATATGAACTGTGAACTTCCAGATGTTCAAGCTGGATTTAGAAAAGGCAGAGGAACCAGAGATCAAATGGCCAACATCTGCTGGATCATGGAAAAAGCAAGAGAGTTCCAGAAAAACATCTATTTCTGCTTCATTGACTATGCCAAAGCTTTGACTGTGTAGATCACAATAAACCGCGGAGAATGATTCAAGAGATGGAAATACCAGACCACCTGACTTGCCTTTTGAGAAACCCGTATGCAGGAAGCAACAGTTAGAACTTGACATGGAACAACAGACTGGTTCCAAATAGGAAAAGGAGTATGTCAAGGCTGTATATTGTGACCCTGCTTATTTAACTTCTATGCGGAGTACATCAAGAGAAACGCTGGGCTGGAGGAAGCACAAACTGGAATCAAGATTACTGGGAGAAATATCAATAACCTCAGATATGCAGATGACACCACCCTTATGGCAGAAAGTGAAGAAGAACTAAAGAGCCTCTTGATGAAAGTGAAAGAGGAGAGTGAAAAAGTTGGCTTAAAGCTCAACATTCAGAAAACCAAGATCATGGCATTCAGTCCCATCACTTAATGGCAAATAGATGGGGAAACGGTGGCTGACTTTATTTTCTGGGCCCCAAAATCACTACATGGTTACTGCAGCCACGAAATTAAAAGACACTTACTCCTTGGAAGAAAAGTTATGACCAACCTAGATAGCATATTCAAAAGCAGAGACATTACTTTGTCAACAAAGGTCTGTCTAGTCAAGGCTATGGTTTTTCCAGTGGTCATGTATGGATGCGAGAGTTGGACTATAAAGAAAGCTGAGTGCCAAAGAATTGATGCTTTTGAACTGTGGTGTTGGAAAAGACCCTTGAGAATCCCTTGGACTGCAAAGAGATCCAACCAGTCTATCCTAAAGGAGATCAGTCCTGAATATTCCTTGGAAGGACTGATGCTGAAGCTGAAACTCCATTACTTTGTCACCTGATGTGAAGAGCTGACTCATTTGAAAATACCCTGATGCTGGGAAAGACTGAGGGCAGGAGAAGGGGATGACACAGGATGAGATGGTTGGATGGCATCACTGACTCAATGGACATGGGTTTGGACAGACTCTGGGAGTTGGTGACGGACAGGGAAGCCTGGCCTGCTGCGGTTCACGGGGTCGCAAACAGTCGGACACAACTGAGCGACTGAACTGAACTGAAAATTCTAAAATTTCAAATGGATAAGACCTCATTAATCATCAACAAAGAGCAAACTGAAACAAGACACCATTATCATGTAACTCATAAAATATGAGAAAGGAAGTATTAACTAATGTACCAAGGTTGATGAAGTATTGTTAACTAAAATATCAAAAATGAAGTCTAACTGTTCACATTGCTAGTACTTATAAAAGTGGTGATAAAATCCTTCCAGAAAGCAATTAAGCAATTTAAATAAAGAGTTTTAAAAATGTTGATGCTTCTTTGACAAAACAATCTTATTTCTAGGCATATATCTGCAAAGTTTTCCACTGTAGCATTATCTAAAACTGTATGTACAGAGGGCTTCCTTGGTGGCTTAATGGTAACAAATCCACCTACAAAGCAAGACACAAGGGTTTGACCCCTGATCCAAGAAGATCCCACATGCCCCGGAGAAACTAAGCCCGTGCCCCACAACTCCTGAGTTTGTGCTCTAGAACCCAGCATCCACACTACTGAGCCCGTAAGTGACAGCTACTGAAGCCTGAGCACACTTGAGTCTGTGCTCCGAAACAAAGAGTAGTCACCGCAATAAGAAGACCGTGTACTGCAAGAAGAGAAAAGCTTCTGCAGAAACAAAGATCCAGCACAGCCAAAAATAAACACAATAAACAAATACAATTAAAACTGCAAGTAGAGAGACTACAATGTAAGGAAATATATGCATATGAGTAAGAGCAAAAATGAAGACAATTGATAAATATTTAAGTAAGGAAATTGGGTAATTTTTTCTCTTTTTTAACTGATCAGCCCAGGGATTTCTTTGAAAGAAATGATGCTAAAGCTGAAACTCCAGTACTTTGGCCACCTCATGCGAAGACTGGACTCATTGGAAAAGACTCTGATGCTTCGAGGGATTGGGGGCAGGAAGAGAAGGGGACAACAGAGGATGAGATGGCTGGATGGCATCAATGACTCGATGGACGTGAGTCTGAGTAAACTCCAGAAGTTGGTGATGGACAGGGAGGCCTGGGGTGCTGCAATTCATGGGGTCGCAAAGAGTCGGACACGACTGAGCAACTGAGCTGAACTATATTCTATGTGGCTATGGTATATTTGCATATTTACTATACAAAAGAAAAAACATAGAGAATATAAGGTTTTTATATTTAGACAATAACTGATAAGAAGCCTACCTGTCTTACTTTAAAGTTAGATTCTCAATTGGAATCTTTTTTTTACTAAAATAGATATTAGCTATCTTTGGATGTCACATAAAAGCAAGATCCATCTTTCCTAATAGGTAGGATGAATAGTTAATGAATCAGATGAACAAAGATCTCACACTTCATTTTAATATTTATTTAGATTAAGTTAAATATCATTACTCTAAAAAAAGCAATACATTAAATTACAGCTTTGTTTTCAGAACCAAGTGAGCTATCTCTTCCTTGACTCTAATGCAATTCTAATTGAAAGTCACTGTTATAAGTCAATTCAAAACTTAAAGCTATTTACCTGGAGCCAGAATTAGACTTTAAATATAGTTCTGGACCTCAAAGCTGTTCACATTTCTAACATTTCACAGTTCAACTGAACATTGGAAAAACTTGGTTTTGAAAAGCTCAGTAAATCACTAGCATATCTAAGCCAGTTTCCTCATTGAAAACAAAACTGCACTTCTTGTACGATCACCATGATCCTCTCCAGCTCTCAAAATACTACAATTATGAAATCTTATATATACATACAGTATATATGTACATACACACATATATATTTAAATGTGTGTATATAATAAACTAAAAATCCTCTTGATGAGGGTAAAAGAGGGGAGTGAAAAAAGCTGGCTTAAAGCTCAACATTCAAAAAACAAAGACCATGGCATCCAGTCCCATCACTTTATGGCAAACAGATGGGAATAAAGTGCAAACAGTGACAGGTTTTTTCTTGGGCTCCAAAATCACTGCGGACAGTGACTATACGCATGAAATTAAAAGATGCTTGCTCCCTGGAAGAAAAGCTATGACAATCCTAGACAGCTTATTGCAAAGCAGAGACATCACTTTGCCACCAAAGGTCCACACAGTGAAAGCTATGGTTTTTCCCATAGTCATGTACAGATGTGAGAGGTGGACCATAAAAAACAAGCCTAAGCGCCAGTGCTGAGAAATCAATGTTTTCGAAACATGGTGCTGCAGAAGTTCTTGAGAGTCCCTTGGACTGCAAGGAGATCAAACCAGTCAATCCTAAAGGAAATCAACCCTGAATATTCATTGGAAAGAATGATGCTGAAGCTGAAACTCCAATACTTTGGCCACCCGATACAAAGAGCCAACTCACTGGAAAAGACCCTGATGCTGGGAAAGACTGAGGACAGGAGGAGAAGGAGGTAACAGAAGATGAGACAGTTCGCTGGCATCATTGACTCAATGAACATGAGTTTGAGCAAACTCCAAGAGATAGTGAAGTCAGGGAAGCCTGGCATACTGTAGTTTATGGGGTCGCAAAGTCAGACACGACTTAGTGACTAAAAACAACAATAACATGTATTTAAATATTTATATCCATATAGCCATTATATATCATATATAACCACATATCTCTGTATATGTATATATATGTATTTATATATATGTATGTATTTCATTAAGGAATTTGTATATAATTGATAATATTGATCATCTAAGCATTCTAATTTCCTTTTTCTTGTTTCAACCTTTAAACAGGAATTTTCTCTACTTGCAAATAACCAAATTAAGATGGGTTTTTATTTATTACCTGGTTTAAAAAATACTAACATTATAGTAAAGGATAAAAAAGCATAAAGAGGATAGTGAAGACTATAAGAGAAAACTACAGGACAAGTAGACAAGATATGTCAACAAATTTTTAGCAAATAAAAAACAGATGCAGGACTTAGAACTAAGAATGCTGAACATCAAGCAACTGCAGAGATTTCCAATTGAAGAAAAGCCAATTCACATGCAAAAATCAGAAAGGATCAGGAATTTGAGACACCAGATACCATAGCAGGCACAATGAGGCACAGAACTAAAAAACAAAGGAATTGGTTGAAATTCTATAAAGAAGTAATTGCTCAGGTCCCCGATGCCATTCAACCAGATCAGTTCAGTTCAGTCGCTCAGTAGCGTCTGATTCTTTGAGACCCCATGAATCACAGAACACCAGGCCTCCCTGTCCATCACCAACTCCCAGAGTTCACCCAGAATCATGTCCATCGAGTCGGTGATGCCATCCAACCATCTCATCCTCTGTCATCCCCTTTTCCTCCTGCCCCTAATCCCTCCCAGTATCAGAGTCTTTTCCAATGAGTCAACTCTTCACATGAGGTGGCCAAAGTACTGGAGTTTCAGCTTTAGCATCATAGGGGACTGCTATTCCCCATTCCCAGAAGGAGAGGTGGTTTATTTTAGAAAAATGATGAAACAGTGAAGCACCAGGTTCAGGGGTACAGGAAAAGAAGGCAGAGAAATGTTCAACTAAAAGTTAAAGGTATTAAGTGAACAATCTAACAGGAAATACTGTCACCCTGCGTGTACTTCCCTGGTGGCTCAGACGGTAAAGCGTCTGTCTACAATGCGGGAGACCTGGCTTCGATCCCTGGGTCAGGAAGATCCTCTAGAGAAGGAAATGGCAATCCACTCCAGTACTATTGCCCGGAAAATCCCATGGACAGAGGAGCTTGGTAGGCTATAGTCCATAGGCTCACAAAGAGTCGGACACGACTGAGCAATTTCACTTCACTTTGTGTGTACTTGGCTCCAAGAATTCAGAGTAATCTTTTTTCCAAAAACTAAACAGTACCTGGAAGAAGCTATATTAAAACCAAGTCCACCAGTTAACAAGCCCAAACCTTAAACACAGCAAACTTTTTTTTTTAATACTTCTTTTTGCTTTGGCCGTGCCACACAGCTTGTGGGATCTTAGTTCCCTGACCAGGCACCAAACCCAGGTCCTCAGCAGCAAGAGTATGGAGTCTTAACCACTGAAATTCCCCACAATAAACTTTTTTCTACAAACGTTTCTTCTGGTAACTTTTTAGTAATTCTACAACAAAAGAAAACAAATCATGTAATGAAACTCTTCATCATAAGAGACAGAAGTGAAATGAAGTTGCTCAGTCATGTCCAACTCTTTGCAACCCCATGGACTGCAGCCTACCAGGCTTCTCAGTCCATGGAATTTTCCAGGCAGGAGTACTGGAGTGGGTTGCCATTTCCTTCTCCAGGGGATCTTCCCAACCCAGGGATCAAACCCGGGTCTACTGCACTGCAGGCAGAGGCTTTACCGTCTGAGCCACCAGGGAAGCAGAAGCCAAGCAGAAAATCAAGCAACTCATAGTAAGCCAGAAACATGCAAGAAAACTTCAAAAAAAGAACACTATCCTCAGAAATATATGAGAAGATGATCCAAACAAGAATAGGAGGAACAGCCATAGAATAGGAGAGAAATCTTGAAATTTAAACAAACAATAAGTTGTAAGTAACACAACAGGGTCAGAGGATACTATCAAAGGGCTCATGAAAAGTAGAAAGAAAAAGATAAAAAAATAGGAGGTTAAAGAGGGTCAATCCAGGAAGTCCAATATCCAACTGATATATATTCCAGAAAGAAACAGAGCATAGAAAACAGAAAAAGAAAACTATCCAAAAAATAATTTTAAAAATTTACAGAATTGAAAGACACAAATTGCCCTAAGTCCCTGGGACAATGAATTTGAAAAGACCTATACCTGACATACCTCATAAAACTTCAGAAACGGAAAATACAAAGAAGAACCTAGAAACTTCTAAAGGTAAAAAATGGTAAAAGGCACAGGGCTTCTCAGCAACACAGCAAACAATGGAGACTTGCCTTCAGAATTCTAAGTGAAAATCATTTTCAAACTAGAATGTATATTCAGCTGAAGCATAGATCTAATATGAGATCAGAATAAAGACATTTTCAGATATGCAAGGGCTCCAATTATACCTCAAGCTCATCCTTTTTTAGGAAGGTATTGAAGGATGTGCTCCAACAGAAAAACAGAGTGAATAAAGATGACCCAGATTCAGAAATAACACTTGAGATAGGTTAAAAAGTCCCAGAGTGATAGCATGCCAAGGTATAAGGAATACATCAATGAACAAAAGAGAAAAATCCTTGCCCTCAAGCAGTTTACATTCTAGTTTAATAGTAGTTCCCAACGGGTTCTGTAGACCCCGGGGTATTCCTAAGACCTGAAGGGATCCAACCAGCTAAAACTAATTTTATTACACTAAAACTTGATTTACCTTTTTTACTGTGTTGACTTTTGTGCTGATGATGTAGAAGCAGTGGTAGGCAAAATTGCTGGCGCTTTAAAAGGAATCAAGGTAATGGGACCAAACTGTAATAACAGTCATTGAATTCTTCACTGCAACATACAGTTGTTGTTGTTGTTTTAAAGAAAGGCAGTTTCATTTAGGTATGTCCTTGATAAAGCAGTAAAATCATCAATTCTATAAATTTCAACCCTTGAGAACACATCTTAATAGTCTGTGTGATGAAATAGGAAACACAGAAACTGAAGAATAGGTTATCTTGAGGAAACATTTGTGCAGCTGAATAACAAGTTGAACTAGCTGCTTTTATTGTGAAACACTATTTAAAAGAACTGACTGTGAGTATTCAGACTTGGGCATGTAACATTTTCTCAAGAATGAATTAAAGGAGTCTGTCCTTTAAGGAAACTGTCAATTTATGGCCAATGATAAAATCTGAGCTCTCAATTAACGAAGATATATGGAGTCTAGAAAAATGTTACTGATGAACCTATCTGTAGGGAAGGAATGGAGAGGCAGATGTAGAGAACAAACTTGTGGACACAGCAGAGGAAGGAAAGGATGAGACAGACTGAGAAAGTGGTATTGACATTTATACACTATCATGTGTAAAACAGCTAGTGGTAAGTTCCTATATAACACAGGGAGCCCAGTCTGGCACTCAGTGATGACCTAGAGGGGTGGGATAGGGTAGGCAAGGGAGGCAATATATATGACTAATAATGCATTGTTATATGGCAGAAACCAACACAACACTGTAAAACAATTTGCCTCCAATTAAAAAATATATTAAAAATAAAATATAATACTAACAAAAAAATTTGAGCTCTCAAGCAAAAATCAAAATGTTGGATAACTTCTATTTGTCACCATGAGACTGACAGCTTCTCAGCACTTAAGGATTTCTTTGATGAGGTCAATAATATTAACAAACTGGAATTTTTAAATTATATAATGAAGTTTGTCTATATTTAGAAGCTACACATAACTCACTGAACCAGTATTTTCCAATAAGCCAACGTACAATGTCACAGACTCATGTTATGAGTAAAATATCCATTCACGGTAGGAGACAAACCAAGAGATTTTAATGTAACAGAGCATGAAAAGGTCACTGACATCATTTCAAATACCACATTGCAACAAATGTTTAAGAAACTACTACCTGTCAAGTTATGGCACAGTATTAAGGAAGTAATTATCTGAAAAGGGTATTAAAATACTATTTTTTCCAACAATGTATCTATGTGAAATCCGGATTTTCTTTCATATAATTCATTCAAAAAGTCATCACAATAGACTGAATGTGAAAGCAGATACAAGAATCCAGTTGTCTTCTATTAAGCCAGACAGTAGAGATTTGCAAAAAGGAAAAATAATGCCACTTTTTTCACTTTTGTTTTGGAAAATATAGCTATCTTTCACATCAAATATGTTATTTATGCTACCAAGTAATGGATTTATTACTGTTATTTTTATGTGGACTAATTAATAAATACTTCAAATTTTTGTTTTAATTACTAGAAAGGCAATATTTCTAGATATAACCCATGTAGATAAAAGTCTGTGGAGTTCTCCATAATTTTTAAGCATGTAAAGGGATCTTAAATCTAAAAAGTATGAGACCTACTACTCTAAGGTACCTATAGTCATTTTTATTCTACATTTTCGTCCAGCTTAAGTACCTACATAAGGCATAAAGAAGTAGGAAAAAAAGAAAAGGACATACATCTAATTATGTATCTTGCTGATGACCAAAAAAAGAGACTGAGAGGTAGGTATACATTTTTTCTATTCTTTAATCTCAAATAACATAATTCATCCATATTAGAAGAATGATTACATTTAACTCAGAAAAGTTAATGGAAGATATACAGTCCTTCCTTAGAGTGACCAAATGAAAAAATGATTAAAAAATCAGTCATAAATTTATAAATACTTATTTGGGCGATCATTTACATTTCAAAAAAATCACACCGAAGTATAATTAATCTCAATAAGAGAAACAAAAAGTCATTACATTTATTATAAACTCAAATACTTATTCAGAAAAGGAACTGAACACTAAGAACAAATCAAAGGTAGGTCCAAAAACTGTCTTCTCATCAATGATAGTATTGAATTCCTACTCACTACCCTAGATATTTACTTACCACTGGATTTCCATAATGTCACTAGCATGTAGTTTGCTCATTCAGGTCATAGTGGTTGATTTATATTATATCACACATTTCCAGTAAGGAAGAACTGTTTTTATTTAACTCCATTGGTAAGTATGACACATGGCAAGATGCATTAATAGCTCTTTCCAGTAAGAGCAAAGATAAATTGAGCATAGATTTTTAGGAGTCCCAGAACCTAACACTTTTTCAACCCATCTGTAAGCAGAAAAGGCAAATAGGGAGAGAAGGCTCTCAGTTTTCTGTTCTCACTTGTCTCTATTACTTCCTGGTTGCAGTTTCATGGTCACAAACCATATCCAACTAACTCCCATTACAGAATTGAAGCTATGACAATAATGGCTACAGTAGGACATCAATTTACAAAATCATCATATTGTAAAGTTTAGGTGATTGACTGAAGATGTAGAAGCCAAAATGCATCATTCAAAAGAGAGCTTAAAGGCATACACAAGTAGTTCCTTTGTCTGGTAATCAATAAGGTAAAGTAAGCAGTTATCTTTTTCAGAAAGCAGGCAGTTAGAACAAATATTCCTAAAGGACATTTTATGATTATTTCACCACTACTCATTCTTTAGTTTATCAAACTATAATCTTTTTGATCTTGGACACATGACCAAATAAGGGCAAGGGGGAGGAACAGTCATTTCAATGGGAAATCCACCTCAAAGGTGTAAAGTAAAAATGGGGTTAACATCATTTAGCATAGGAAGAAATCCACAAACAAGTACAGAATCACCCAAGGCAATAAAAGAACTAAGGTTAAATTCTAGCTTAATGAGCAAAATAAAGCAAAACTCAAGAGGTACAGAATTGTTAAAACATTCCTCCCAGCACAACTAAAAATTTGCAGACTAGCATCTTTTTTTTTTTCATTAAAGCATTATCAGTCATAGGAATTTCTTCCCAATGGTTTGAAAATAAAAGTGGAAAACACACCAATACATCTAACATAACAATCTTATTAGAGAAGTTTTCCAAATCATAATACAACTGTTTGCTTAGTCAAGCTGGTAAGACCAATTAGTAAGACTAGGAAGACTAGCCAAGCTGGTAGGTGCCAGCTGCCTTTATTTCAGTTTCAAACATTTTTAGCCCTCTTACTGAAGAACATACAGTAATAGAGTGCTACCACTTAGCAGGAAATCTTTGTCTGCAAAGAAAGTGAATATTTATAGACTCTAGAGCTAAAGGGGTTCTCAAAGGATACCCAGTTTCCCCAGGAGGTTGCACCTGTCGTATCTGCTATAATCCTTAAACCCAAAAACCGCATATCTTCTTCACTTAGAGCTTTTATGGCTAAGTCCAAAGACGACAACTGGAAAACTTTTTTGTGACAATACGAAACACTTTTATTTAACTACCTAGTACCTAATCAGTTGAAACCCAAGTACAAGTAAGTTACTGCTAATTCGGGGCGGGGTTGGGCGGGGGGGAGGCGGCGGGAAGGGAAATGGCCTCCACTGTGCATTTAAAGATGCATAACCTTCGAAAGAAAATTAAGGTTGACCTAAAAACAAGAGCAGGCAACATGTATACTAGTGCATAACCTCTCATAGACCATAGATCCGCTTGTGCTCTTGGTCTATGACCACAAGTCCTGAAATCAAGGAAAGAGATGAATGTTAAAGGCGAATAAATATAACAAATATATTTATTTGTTAAGGAAGGAAGTCTATGTCACCCTCCATCACCTCTCTTCCCAGCATGCCAGTGTGAGCCAGGAAGGATAGGAGGTGGGGTAGGGGTTGAGGTGCGGATTCAAGTGAGGGAGGGTAAGCTGGAAGAGCAGGCGAATTTAAACTAGATGTAACAGAGTGGATGGGACAGAGTACACCAGGTTGCAGCCTCCTTCTCGCTCCACCCTACCTAAAACTAGCAACCAAACTCCAGTCACATCTTACAAGGCAAACCCAGAAACCCAAAGGCAGGCTATCAAAGATCAGGAACTGGCGGTGGGGGCGGGAGAGAGAGAGGTTTTGAGGAGGGATAGGGTAAAAGAGTCGGCTAACTCTCCCTCACCACCTCTAGACTCAAGGCCTAGCCTGAGGCCTGCGAGCGCGTACAGCCCTATAATCGCCACCACCCTAAGGCCCCAGCTTCGCCCTCAGAAGGTCAGAAGCCAGGTGCCCAGCGCATGCGCAATGCGCCTCCCAGCACGCCGCCGGACCGCCAACCCCCTACCCCCACCCACCTCCCGCAGCCGCCGCCGCCGCTGCCTCCAGTACACAGGCTGCGCCAGGCCCGCGCCGCCTCACGCCAGAGTAGGGCCTCGGAACCCGTCAGCTGCGGGCGCTGCCTCTCAGGTCCCGGACGCGGGCATCACCTGGATTCCGGCCTTCGGGCTTACACCTCCAGGAGACTTGCAAGCGCCGCAGACCTAGAAATGTTTCTTCAAATCTGGGCGCCGCCGGCGTTCACCGACCTTGCTTCAGTTTAAGCTCACCGCCTTCCTGGTTCCACCACCAGGCAGCATCAGCCGAATTTTCGAGTGCATCGATGGAAACTGCCAGGCGTTAGGAGAGCCGAAGGAGTAGATTGTCACGCCGCCAATTTTTTGTTTGGTGTTGGTTTTCCGTGCTTGATTATTTGATTTTCTTATTACCAAAAAGCAATTAAGGTGGGGACAGGAAAGTTTTATTGCCTTAGTAATCGTCGTTATCTCCAGAGATAATCAGTAAACAAATCCGCATCATAGGAAGTTATGTTTAAGACACCCACACGTAGCAAAATCGATTATCTCATGCTGGGAGAGGAGGAAACTGGCCCAACAATAATAAATCAAGGGAGTGTGTCTGTATAGCGTCAGAGTTGTGATTAAATTGTAATGATTTATTTGAAAAACTGCATTAAAATCGGTGTTTCTTCTGCGCTAAAGGTGAAGGCACAGGCTGGGAACAAATTTTTTTCTCCCATTAAAGTAACTGGTTGGTTGAGGAACGGGAGAAAACTGCCAGAGGCAGGGGCAGGAGGTTTCTTCTGGAAAATAAATTAAATGTGTAGGGGGTTTTGTTGTGATTTAAACCAATACAAATGAAAGCAAGTCAGCATTTTCTGTAATTTACACGACTTTATCTGTTCTTTCATGAACATCATTTTTTCCTTATTTAATGTGGAAAAGCGTCGATAAGGAGGTAAACTGTTGGCCTTGATCTGAGTGAACCAACAAGTGCTGTGTACCCAAGCTACAGTGTTGCACAGACATTTGAGATGGAGAAAATCATCTCCACAACTGTTTTTTGTAAATGACTGTACCTTAACTAACCTGTCTTGAGGGACCATTTTAAAGCTTAACTACAACACTCCAAGTTTATTTTAAATAATTCAAGAGCTGGGGTGGAGGGTAAAGAAATGAACTTTTGGAGCCCTGAATTTTATTGGAAGCTGTACATCTGTCTGCAGGTGATCACTGAACTTTACTCTCAATTGTTTGTTTGTTTTTACCAAAACTGCATTTTGAACTGTCTTGAGAAAATATTTGCTATTTAAAGAACAACATTGTTATAACTTGGTGAGCATTTATTAGTATATGATTTCAAAACCTTGGTTGGTTGTTTTTGGTTTTTTAACTAAATTTCCCTTAGGGCAGTAGGAATCCATAGTTAAGACACTGCAGATCTCTCATACATAGCTCCATCTAATATGAACACCACTATTGGTAAATATACTAAGAGCAACATGCCAGAAAAATCTATGGGAAAATCTATTTGGTGTGAATTATTCAACTATTGTATCCAAGTCTTTCCTGATTAACTTTAAAGTGTTCCATCTTTCCTTCAAGCTCAGTAGGTGGAATCTGAGTTGTGGACTTGAAAGTCATGTGCTTGAAAAGGCAAAAAAGTAGTTGGTGAGCTTCCTGATCCCTTACCAGACTTAATCATGCTGTTTTGGAGCTGTTTGTGAATACACATTTAACATCTCAGTTTGAGAACTTATTTGAGCATCACATCCATTTAGCTGACCCCATGACTTGTCATTCTGCTAAATAACCTTAAAAGTGGATTTTATTAAAGGATTAAAATTTTACGGTTAGTCCCCTCTAATAATATCAGAAGTAAAGTGGTCACAAATAGTAACCCAAGACTAACTGCAAAATCATATTTCTAAATTCATATAACTTTAGAAAGTGAGAGTATTTGAATCTCTTTTGTAGTGTAATAAAAGAAAGCACTCCTGTAATTTATTGATACCTAAAAACTACTGCTACTGGAAACTTAAAGTTCTTAATTATTTCTCCTAAAAGTAGCAATAAATGAAATATTTTAAGAAGGAAAAAAAACTTTAGAATTCAAGTGAAAAAAGCAAAGTAATAATTCTAAAAAGTAAGATTTCCATCTTCCTTAAGTTCAACTGTGAATATTTTAATCTGAAAAAATGTAAAAGTAGTGAAAAATAGTGACAAAGATATATATTCTAGAAATAGTAACATATTAAGGTATAATTGTGTTCTCTTTTTAGGAATGCTTCAGGTTGCTTTGACAGAACTTCTCAAATTATCTGTTAACTTTGTTTTGATGCCTTAACCAATGGTTGGAAGATATCAGAACCAAAGTTCTATAATTGCTTTTATTTTTACTAAGACTATAAGATCCAAGAAAACGGACAAGTTACCTTTAACATCAGAAAGACTGTATTTAATATTCAGACTATTCAAAAATATTCCCGAAGCCACACTTGAAACGGTGTGTTTACACATGCAGGTAAATATAACTTTCAATATGTAAGTATTCTTTTTTTCACATGTAAATAGTCTTATGTGAGGGGTATATATACACGGCCACACTTCTCACAGCAAGCTTTGTCCTGCACGATACGCATATATGACGCAAGAATATAGATGTGTCCATCCATATAACAGCTTCCATGAACAGAGTCCGGGGATATCATTTTAAATCGTAGCGTTAAGTGGAGAGGAGGGGTACTTTTCTCCCAGCGAGCATTTTTTAAAATAGTCCACGATAAATGAAATTAGGTGGGGCACAAACTTAACATCGATTTTTTTCAAACTCAAAGAGGAATAATCATGATCTTTTCAAAAATAGGAAATTAATTAGAATGCTTCTGGGATTCTAAAGTAGAGTTTCTTTAGTTCATTGTGGGAGGAGTCCCAGTGCAAAGAGTAAGGGAGCAGGGTGAGGGTCCTGAGACCTCAAAGAGGGAACGAAGTCAAACTGTCCTTGATCAAGCGCTAAAGAAACACTTTAAAATGGAATCTGTCAGGGAACAGCTGCTCGGAAAATGTGTTAAAACAACCAGCCAGTTCGAGCGAGTTTTGTCAGTAGTCGGCATGGTCTCCAGGACGCGAATAATGGGGTGACTCAAACTCCCTGGGGCGGGGAGCTTGGTGAAGACCCAGGCTCAGCTCTGGCCGCGGGCCGGGAAGCCCCTAAAAAGGAGCTGCGCGGGCCTGAGAAATTGTAAAGGACCCTGACTCGGCAGCGTTGTGAAGCCAGGATGCCAGGCTACAAGGTTTCGGGTCGGCGTTGGGGAGAGCAGGCATGTACGACTGGGGTACAGGGTCAGGATAAGAAAACGGGGTCCCGGGGTCCTGAGGCAGGGCAGGGCTGCCGGACAGCAATGCGGAGCCGAGCAGTTGCGCTGCACCCTGACGCCTGGCGAGGACGCAGGGTCGTATGCCGGGTCAGGATACCCTACTGACTCCTGGAGCAGCGCACTTGTCAGTTTCCTCTTGGCCACGCCCCGGCGGAATAAGTCCAGCTCCCCAGTGTTTAAGTAAGTCGTGACACCAACGCAAAAATCCACGCCTAATTAAATTAATTAGGGATTCTTGTCAATCCTGAATTAATGGCCAAGAGCGCAGGCGGCCGAGGTATCCGAAAAGCCGGACGGCCTGGGACTGCCTCTTCTTCCCACTCCCTCCGGTCCCCCTTCTCTGTCCTCATACTCCAGCTCCAGCCATCCTGGACTCCAGCCTTAATCAATCTCAATCTCTTTCTTTCTTTCTCTCTCTCTCTCTCTCCCCCTCTTCTCCCTCTCTCCCTATCACCCCCACCACCTCCCAACCCCCACTCCCCCACCCCCAGGTAGTGGCGCGGGAGCTTCCCGGGAAGGGGCTCCCTCCGAGTTGCGAGGGGAGGTAATTTACTCAGAACAAGGGGCCGCCTTTGCGAAGTATAAATAGTGAGACTTCAAGCGCTGCGTCGCTATCAGATCTGAACTCTCCGCAGGAAGAATTGTCAAAGATCTTCACACTGAACAAGCGCGCTCAGGCAGGGAGGCAGCGGTTCCCACTTCCCTCCGGCGGCCCCCGCCCCTTCCCTCTTCCTCTTCTTCCTCCTCCACCTCCTCCTCTTCTTACTTCTTTTTCTCCTTCTACTTCTCCTCCTCTTTCTTCTTTCTTCTCTTCTTTTTCTTCTTCTCCCCCCCTCCCCCTCCCCCTTCTCCCCCACCCCCTGCCCCATTGATGTGTTATTACTGGGGGGGCTGGAGCAGTAAAAAAAGAAGAAGGAAAAAAAAGAGCGGGGCTGCTCGGCTGGGAGAGGTTGAGCGCGGGGCTGACGGGCACCTCTGGCGATGGAAGAACTTACGGCGTTCGTCTCGAAGTCTTTTGACCAGAAAGTGAAGGAGAAGAAGGAGGCTATCACGTACCGGGAGGTGCTGGAGAGCGGGCCGCTGCGCGGGGCCAAGGAGCCGAGCGGCTGCTCGGAGCCGGGCCGCGACGACCGCAGCAGCCCGGCAGTCCGGGCGGCCGGCGGAGGCGGCGGCGGCGGAGGAGGCGGAGGCGGAGGCGGAGGAGGTGGAGGCGGAGGAGGAGCAGGCGGAGGAGCTGGAGGAGGAGGGCGCTCTCCCGTCCGGGAGCTGGACATGGGCGCCGCCGAGAGAAGCAGGGAGCCGGGCAGCCCGCGGCTCACCGAGGGTAACGGCCCGACCCCCGGCCGCGGTTCCCCTTCCCGCCTTCCCGACTCCTCTCGGGCGGGAGAGGATCCCCAGGCCCGACGGGGGAGGAATAAGGGGGCGGCCGCGGAGAGGGCCCTTGGACCCCAGCTTTGGAAGCCAGAGTGAGGACGGAGGGGTGGGAGTCCGGTGGTGTGCACGGTCGTGGGTGGGGTCCGTGTGTGTGTGTGTGGAGGAGGGGGAGCGTGTGGGGTTTGCGCGCGCCTTTCTCGGATGCTCCCATTCCACCCAAATGCATTTTCACCAACCGGAGGATGGGCCCCGCCGGACGGCCGGCGGGCGGGTGGGGAAGTTCTGGGGACCCGGCTGCCGAAGTGGATGCTGGCCGTCACTGGGCCAAGCGGCGGGATTACAGTTAGCATGTAGCAACGAGTTTGCGGGAGTCCCTTTCCTAGGCCCGAGGGGAGAAAAAAAGAGAGAGGGAGAAAGGGGAAAGAGATACGGAGACGGAGGTTGATTGGGATTTCACCCTGGAGTCGCCCCGGGTTTCGCGGCTGCCTCTAAGAACCACTCCAACTCCGTGAAGACTCTGGATCCCTGAATCTTAGGAACCAAAGCTTCCCATTTTCTTAGAGCTATGAAGGTAGAATGAGACCAAGGCAGGCTGAGGTTCAGGCTGTGCGCTGTTTTCTTTCGGAAGACGCATTAGGCTCCTTTTTTGTTTGTTTGTTTTCCGATATTTACTGCGCGGCATCATCCAGTATTCTGGTTTTGTGGTGGGATAATCCTTTGGTGCCAGCAAAGTGTTTGGAAAAGGCTTTTTCTAAATGGTGGAGCATCCTGTACCAATTCAAAGGAGTTCAACAATAAAATTAATTTGGCACTTGGTGCCTGCAGTAACTGGTGAGCTGCCATATTTTTCCAATTAAGAAAATATGTGACATGCGTAGAATCACATATTTAAGCAAGCAATTAAGTTGTTTATAACAAAGTCTGTTCTTGTTTAGGCCAATAAGTGGAAATTTGGGGGCGAAATAGAGATTATTTTAAGTCTATTAATCAACTGGAAATGTGGACATCTTTCTCTTTGAAGCCCCCAAAGTTTGAGGGGCTTCCACTGTGAGCCTGAAATAAAGCCGTCTCGCCGCTTTGGCAGAATCTGAAGGGTGTGTTTTCATATTTAAATTTCTTTACGATATAAATGGAAATATTTTCCTATTAACTTGACTTGAGTTTGTGCTATAATATTATCTATTGCTTCCTGGAGGAAGGACGCATGTCCGCAAAACGAACTCTTGAGAAATAGACATGCGGGAAACGCTTAACTAGAATGCCAACCCGGGCTGAGTTCTAGTGGTCTTCTCCCAGACGGGGTACCAAGTAAAAATGGAAAGTGGTGGCATTACTGTCAGGCAGTCCAGTGCAGCCTCCCTGGCCTGAGTCCCAAGCTCCAGGCCCTGGGTACACCAGCAGGCCGGACCGCGAATTTAGAGTCAACTCAGGGCAAATGAAGTCTTGGGATTTTGGTTTCCAAACTCAGGGCAAATATTAATTTCTCTGCAGCCTGGCTCTTATAGAAATGATTTTTAACACTCATGTTGATAAGGATTCTGGGCTAGGGAGAACTGCAAACAGACTCAATTATTCTAAACTCAGCTTTGGCACCTTAAAAACCCAAGTCTTCGACTCAGGCCCAGAGGATGAAGGTTCCAGAGGGCCGCTTACGTTGATACCAACTCCCCTGATCAGTGCCCCTTGGCCTATATATATATAGCCACATCCTTCTGGTGTCCCTGTATGCTCACACTTCCGAAGCTCCTGTTTTTAAAGGGAGGAGAAGGAAGGGCAGGAAAGTGACAACAGATGTATGCGAACCTAGAGCAGAAAAATGCATATTTTATTAAACATCCAAGCTTCTGGATGCCTGAAAAGCCTTTGCGCAACCAATAGAAACCGCGGATCGCGAATGTTCCGCTTGAACCTGTTGATCTCTGTGGATTTAAGCGGTTAGGGTCGAGTCCGCCTTTCCAATGGGGAGGGAGAAGTGAACAGAGGCAGCGGTCTGTTTCGCGGGCCTCCCGAAGCTGGTTTTCTGCCTCTCTCCTTCTGTTCGGGTGTGGGCAGCGAGCCCTCCAGGCCGCCAACATGGCGTGGGCGCCTCTGCTCTGGCGACTGGGATTCAGCAGCGGGGACAGGGACTGCCTGGCTGTCCAGGGGCCGTCCGCGCTATTTGGCTCGAGCCCTGGGTCTGTACACAGCGCCCAGGGAAGTGGCTCCCAGCGCAGTGCAGCACAGGGGTCTTGTCCTCCAGCTGTGACCCAGCAGCCCAATTGTTCCCAAATTAGACCAGCAAGTTTGAGAGAAGACGGGAGAGCCGGCGGCAGCCAGCGCTGGCTGAGAAGGGGTCCGCACTCCGGGAATGGCCGGTGTCAGAGCCCAGTCCGTGGCCTCGCCGCCCTCTTCTGCCGGGATCGCGTTCTGTGACTCACGGGGTGCGGCGCTTTTGATTTCTGTGCGTGTGTGGGAGAGAGTGAACGCAAGGGAGAGGGTGAGTGGAATTGGTTTGTGTTCGCAGGGGAGGGCAGGGGACTGTGGGGGTGAACAGTGAGAAGGTGAACTGGGGCCGCAGTTGTGAAAGGGATTGGGTAAGAATGCCCACCTTGCCCGCGGCAGCCACCCCAGTTGATCTTTTCGCATCTACGGGATCCTCTTCCTCTCAGCGGGATAAGGGCCTGGACAGGAACTCCGGGAGGGGGCAGAAACCGCCATCCTCCTGGAGACAAATCTGCTCATGGTATTTGCTGTGTTGTTTTTTGTCTGTGTGTGTGTGTGTGTGTGTGTGTGTGTGTGTGTGTGTGTGTGTTGCTGTGTGCGCGGGGACATATGCGTATGGCCCTGTTCGTGGTACCCCCTCCAGTGTCCCCAGAGCTGAAGGATCGCAAAGAGGATGCGAAGGGGATGGAGGACGAAGGCCAGACCAAAATCAAGCAGAGGCGAAGTCGGACCAATTTCACCCTGGAACAACTCAACGAGCTGGAAAGGCTTTTTGATGAGACTCACTACCCGGACGCCTTTATGCGTGAAGAACTGAGCCAACGGCTGGGGCTGTCCGAGGCCCGAGTGCAGGTATCCGGCTGTGAGGAGGTCGCAGGGAGCAGAGGAGGGGGAATGCCTGGGGTTGGACAGTCGCTTGAGGTACACAGGATGAGTGTGCGGGTTCAAGTGTCAGGAGTGAAGTGAGAAGGGAAGAAAAGTCTTTGCTAGAGGTCTTATTTTCCAAAGTAGATCTTAGTCCTAAAGCCTTCCCGGGCTCTCCTTCACCCCATACCAACATATGTTCCCAGCAGAAGAAAGCTTTGCTGGGCTTGCTCCCAGGGTTTCTATAAACCACACCCCCCTCGCCTCACAATGCCTTTAATGTGGTTTAATCCTAATGGGCCTACTTTTATAAGCCTTAAAAAAAATCCCACAGAAAACGTTTTATCTTCTGGATGCTTTAAAAGTTACAACGAACATTTTGTTCATCCGAGTTGGGTTTCCTTGAGGGTCTGCTCTGGGATCTAGGTTTGCCAGGCGGATATGCCAATTAGGTTTATAGATGTACAGACTATAAAGAAAATTAGCAACTGTTAAGTGCAGAATTTTACAGTCTGCCCTTAGCAGTCGATCTCAAACTGTGTGTGAAATAGCGGAGAAAATAAATGCATTTGGTCACTCTTTCTTTGTTCTCTCACTTAACTAGGGAAGCAAATCTGAATCAGAAACTGATTTTAAAGCAACCAACATATCTTAATATTGACATTTCCAAAGTCTGATCCCAGCAAGTGCCACACTCAGTGAAGTTAGTATTGGAGCAGATTTTCTTTACTGGTTGTGGGGGTGAATTTAATGGCAAAAGTAGGCTTTGGGAGCACTTAAGGGAAAAAAATTATATACATACATGCATACATACCGTTTTAGTTTTATGGAAAACGAATTTAAATGTTTCAGGTTTTATTTCCACTCAAATAATAAAATAGGAGAAAATGATGGTCATTATTTGTTTGAACACATGGAGCAGTTTTAGGCCTGAACATCTGCAGCTGTTACAAAGTATCACTGTAACAGATACTCCCTAGGTCTCTGGGCGCAGAGACCACCATCTGCAGCGAACTATGCAATTCTTATGGGGCTTCCCCACATCTTGTAATAGGATCAGGACAAAAACAGAGCAGTCCCCTTAAAGGGGAAAAGTAATAATAGGCTGCCTTGGTCATCACAGCATCAACAGCAGAGCCTTCCTTTTTAAGCCTGTCCTACTTTGCTCTGTGTACTGAGATCTCTAGGGACTTAGAAACCCCTTAAAGACATGATGATAATTATTACAGTTGTGAGCATTAGTATATCAGTTCCAACTCTTCTAGGGGAAAAAAGAGGCAAGAAGCCTCAGGCCATGTGATGTACACAAAGAATGCCACCCTGGCATGAAATCTACCCTTCTATTACACTAAATGGCAGGGGAATTTTTGAAGATTTACATTGACTGTGACACTTGCTTTCAAAAACAAGGAAAAAGCTCTGAAGCAGTATTTTGCTTTCATGTTTTTAAACATTAACTTGTGAATCAGTCAATATGCTGTATTATTGGAACATAATGCTGTGTTATTGGAGTATAAAAGCAAGCTTTGTTTGAATTTCTTAAAATCTGCCATACTGCTTCTAAAAGTTGGCAAGTTTACCTAAGACGGTAGTATCTGGGAGAAGATATTATCCAGAATTACATGATTCATACCCCAGTCCCATTCCACAAAATGCTCTTTTTTCTTGTAATAAATGAACTTTATTGCTGGTATTTATTTTTCTCATGTTTTTATTTAAATTTTGATCTACCTTCTGGATACTTCTGGATACTGTAACTGCACTCAGCAACTTTTTCTATAGAAGCAAATTAGATTGTCATGATAATGGCATAATTATTTCTGCTACCAGGTTACACTTTGCTGCACGGAGGAAGAGAGAAATTCTAAACTTCTTTGTAGTGAGGCTTTTATAACACTAATTACCTCTTCCCCCACTCTTATCTCCCCACCCCCAAGGGAAAAAAAAAAAAACCAGAGTCACTATTTGCTTTGGTGTTTGGTTTTTCTTGAAGATGAAGCTAATTAATATTACAGGCTCTTAATGAGCACATTTTTCTCAGGTCTTACTGGGCAACATCTAAACCCATTATCACTTTAGTATCAGGTATCAGGGTGAGTTTTAGGCCTGGGGGACTCTAATTCTGGAAACATGAAAACAGAACTTGAGTAATTTATCAAGAAACAATATATCTTGCAAGAGTATAGGAAATTATTTTTGTCATTCATTTATGTTTTTAACTTTGGAAATTAAGATTGTTGTATATAATTCAAAGACTGCTTGCTGTATCTTCCATTCCTTGCCTAAAATGCTACTCTTTCATCATACTCCTATAAATTAAAAAAAATTTTTGAGTCATATCACCTAGATTTTATTTTTTTCCTCCAATTTTAGGTTTGGTTTCAAAATCGAAGAGCTAAATGTAGAAAGCAAGAAAATCAACTTCATAAAGGTATGCTTCTCAGACAAAGAACATTTGATACTCTAAATAAAAAGTATTACGGAATACTGTTATTATGAAGCCAAAAAAAAAACCTTCTCAAAGATAACTGTGGTCCTTATTTAAAAATCTACCCTGAAGGCAGTTAATGAGAGTCCTAAAATTTGGGAGTAAATTACATTGATTTTAATTCTGGCAACAGTTTAGGAAGATACCAGTCCAATTCCAAAAGAAATAATTATATCTTGGTACCATTTGAAACCTCGGGAAAAAGTGCTGAACGTGTTAACCTCACTTTATTTTGTTTTGTTCCCCATTTTTCACAGGCGTCCTCATAGGGGCTGCCAGCCAATTTGAAGCTTGTAGAGTAGCACCCTACGTCAATGTAGGTGCTTTAAGGATGCCATTTCAGCAGGCAAGTACAGCCCAGTTTTAACCTGTTTTTAACTGTAAAAAGACCTGGATATTTGCTTGAACTGTTGAACATCCCCTTTCTCTGGGCTCTAATATGGGTGTACAGTTATAGAATCAATTTTCAGATGATACAGTGGATACACTCTCATTTAAAAACCTATACAGTAATGGTACCCTACTCCAGTACTCCTGCCTGGAAAATCCCATGGACGGAGGAGCCTGGTAGGCTGCAGTCCATGGGGTCACTGAGGGTCGGACACGACTGAGCGACTTCACTTTCACTTTTCACTTTCATGCATTGGAGAAAGAAATGGCAACCCACTCCAGTGTTCTTGCCTGGAGAATCCCAGGGACGGGGGAGCCTGGTGGGCTGCTGTCTATGGGGTCACACAGAGTCGGACACGACTGAAGTGACTTAGCAGCAGCACAGTGTCAGAGGCCTATATGCTTAGTCCTTTCTGTCCTCATGGGAAACCTACAATGCCTGAGGGCAGCAACTGGTCCTTTAAAAATGCACTAAAGATTGCACTTGGGGAAAGGAAGGGAAAGCCTTTTGATTAAGACTTTGTCAGATCCAATACAAAGGTTAGTCCTAAGGTATTTCTGAGGCAACTCTGTAAATATTTTTTGAGGTATTTTCTACCTCTTAGTCACATTAAATATCTCTGACCAAAGAAAATAAATAAATAACTAAAATACTACCCATTAAGACTTGATTTTTTTTTTTAAGCTGCAAACCTTCATCTATAGTATAGAGGAAAACATTGGTCTTCCCAGGGACACCTTGCCAATGCAAACCCTTTCTTAGCCATAAAGAAACCTTTAAGACTACATTTTAAAAGTACAGCCTGCAGCAATAATTAATCCTAGGATATCCCAGGGCTCTGAACTCCCCCATTCTCCAAGCCTAAGGGTGCAATCTATTCCCAGCCAGTATCAGACATTCCCCACCCTTGGCCAGGGCCCTTGCTAGATAGGACTGTGAAGTCATTAATTAACTCTGAGTTGCCAGTCCCTGGTCAGAAAAGTGTGACCTGAGTCACACTGAGTCACACCTGAGTGTGCCCTGTATATTGAGCATTAGTGTTAGGGAGGTCTTAGCTCTCTTGGCACCACTGGATTCTAGTAGCCTGATGCTAGGCATCTGAAGCAGGAGAGAATGACTGGAGAGAGAGGGGGATCATAAGAGAAGAACTTTACTACTCAGAAGGTGATCTCTGAGTCTGCAGCATCAGTACCATCTGGGAGATTGTTAGAAAGCAAGATTCTCTGACCTGACCTAGACCTTCTGAATCAGAATCTACATTTTAACAAGATCCCAATGTAATTTTAATAGTAGTAAAGTTTAGGAGTACTAACAAGTGTGCCAGTTGTGATGAAGATGTAGTAACTTCTCTAAGTGACATTTTTAAAGTTTTGTAGTTTGCTTATTGGTACTTTACTAGTGAGTTAAGAGGTGTATGGCAGCACCAAGAGAGGAGGGTAAGGACACTCACCCCATCATCTGTCCAATATACATTGTTATTTTGAGGGGAGTGATGTATTAGCACAATAGCATTGTCGCCCTCTGACTAGCCCAGCTCCTAAGGGGGCGCCAACAATCACCGCAGATGGGAGTCACTGGGACTCAGGGGGATAAGCCACTCTGAGTGAGCTGCAGAATACTCAGGGGCACTGGAGTATCCCAGATTCAGTAACAAACTGAGGTCAGCTAAACGTCCCTTTCCCCGTCCCCTGCCCCAGCCTTCCCCAAGCTAAGCTGGACGCCGTTAATGCTCTGTTTCTATTCTGTTGTCACCCTAGGATAGTCATTGCAACGTGACGCCCTTGTCCTTTCAGGTTCAGGCGCAGCTGCAGCTGGACAGCGCCGTGGCGCACGCGCACCACCACCTGCACCCGCACCTGGCCGCGCACGCGCCCTACATGATGTTCCCGGCGCCGCCCTTCGGACTGCCGCTCGCCACGCTGGCCGCAGACTCAGCATCTGCCGCCTCCGTCGTGGCTGCAGCTGCCGCTGCCAAGACTACCAGCAAGAACTCCAGCATCGCGGATCTCAGACTGAAAGCCAAAAAGCACGCGGCCGCCCTGGGTCTGTGACGGCAGCGCCAGGGTCGCGCCTGCAGCACGGCGCGCAGCCTGCATGCCCTCCGAGCCCCGCTGCTTCTCTGTTACCTGCCCCGGACCTCGGAATCCGAGCCTCTTTCTGCCCCGCCGATGGCCCCTTGCCCTCTTCTGCATCCCGGACTCGGAGGGCAGCACCCGGGATCCTAAGAAGGGCACCAGCTTCGTGGCTCCTGACCATTCACCTGTCTAGGGGCCTAGAATTTGGCTTTGTAGGGATGGGTTTGGGAAGTCTGAAGAGTGCTGGGACAATGAAGTGTGGCTCACGGTAAAACTGCAACGATGGACTTTTGCGTAGAAATAAAAATCTTGTTAGTAAAAAATGAGGGGGAAACTGTAGAAAAGACAAACCAGAGAGAAAAAGAGAAAGGGAACTTATTACTATTCAGCAGAAGCTGAAATCGGAGAACCAAGGAATAAAAAAGAAAAAAATTTTAAAGTATTTTGTACATTAAAAAATATGGAAAAATAACCGGGACAAATCTCGAGATAACTGGGGCGGGAGTTACCAACTTAAAGTGTATTTTTTGTTGTTGTTGTTGTTGTTGTTTTTTAATGGGCTAAGAAGGCAAAACAGAAGGAAGAGGTATACTTATTTAAAGAATTAAGATGAAAAAAAAGTACGCAGCTGGGAAGTTCACAGGTTTTGAAACTGACCTTTTTCTGCGAAGTTCGCTTTAATACAAGAAATTTGATAAGAGAGGCGGGCCTCCTTTTACGTTGAATCAGATGCTTTGAGTTAAAAACCACGTATGGAAGAGCAAGAAGAGGGAAGACAGTATAAAAACGAGGAGATAAAAAAATGATATTAATACAAAAATGATAACCACAGACAATGATTTCTCTGAGAAATTGTTATGGCAGAACTGTCCAGACTGCTGACAATAAAGTCTGGCTTGCATGTTACTTGTATTCCATTGACGGTGTCTCCCCCCACCCTCCCGCTTTACTTACATGCACTTAACTGCATTTTCATTTTCGGTATGAAAAACAATACCCAAAGCATCTGAAAATTGATATATATTTCTATCTATCTATATTTTTTGTCCCATCTTTAATCCTGGGGGGACAAAAGAAAAAAGTTTGAAGGGCAAAAAAGTTACACTCTTACTGTCCCAAGACGACAGAGGCAAGTAGAAAATGTAGGGAAAAAGAAAAGAGAAATGATTAACGTACAGCGCCTCACGTGGTGCCTGATACACAGTGGGCGGTCAGTGTTAGTCCCCCTCTCCCCTTATTCTTGTATTCCCTCTTGCAGATTTACTGAAGTCCTATTTGAACACCGTGCTTTATTTCCCCCTCTCAGTCCCATCACACTCACTTTAAACAACACCCAGCTAGATACAGGCACTAAGTTTGTGTAAAATATGTTGATACACACGAGCAAAGTTTATTTTGGCTATAATGTGTGAAAAATGGTTGACTTTCAACATTTGCATTTTATCTCACAAAGGTGTATATTCAAATAATTTTTTTGTTTGTCTCAATCCATGTAGCTATTTAAACTGGGGTACCCTGGACTGAGCAATCTGTATCCCAATTCTTTAAAAAGTCTCCTTAGTTTTTTTTTTTTTTAATCCCTTCTAATTTACGAGAAAGAGGAAAAGCTCTTTTAGCTGAACTTTGGTATGCGGTTGAGCTTTGTAACTATTTGTTCTCCATGAAAACAAAATTATTTATATTTGCCATATTTTTTCTAGTGTATTAAGTTATTTTAAACAAAAGAAGATGCTGTTATTTCATGACGTGTTGTCGGTACAAAATGTTTTGGTCTCACCTCTGTTAAACCTTTTAAATAAGTGCCAAGTTATTAATTGAAGACACTTTGCGATCAATTGAATGAAAATAGTATTGTTTCATTTGATGGGGTTCGCGTCATCTTTACTCCTGTTGCTATTAAACTATCCAGGATAGTCGTTCCTTCTTCCTTTTTGATGAATATGTATCTCTCTCGACTATACCAGCTTGGAAAAGAGCTTGCCTCTGCTCTCTACGTGCGGCAATCAAGGGGCGGTGAGAATGATGACTCTCGTGGCTCTCTGTAGCGCTGAGCGAAAATCCCCCTCTCCTGTCCCATTTTATCCACCCAATGAAGAAAACGGATTGATTTTACACTAAATCAATAAAGGAACAGATACTATGTAAAATAACATAGAATAGAATAATCTCCTTCCCCAAAACGGACTCTTGTTGTTCATTTTGCTGCACTTTCATCCTTGAAGTTCATTTAAGGAACATTTTGGGAAGGAAGGAAAGCGTGGTCACGCGGTGCAAAATCCACCTGGGTTAATTGTTACAAAATACTCAGTCCCAGGTCGCCAACCCTCCCCCGTAGTCGGTGGCGGTCTGGAAGTAGGATAAGAGCCGTGAAGCGGGGCGGGGGCGGCGGGGAGGGCGGGTCCCACGCCTCCCGCTTCAGTTTACCTCTTTGGCCCAAATAGAGTCTTCGTTCGTTAAACTTATGGAAAGGTGGCAGCTAGGATCGTATTTAGGAAAAGCCGGGTTCTAGCCGTTTGTATGGTACCAAGGAGCCCTCATCCGTACCCTCTCCCAGAAGAAATCTCACCTACTTAAGCCCGGAGGCGCTGCCTATTTGGAGGTAGATAGGGACCGTGAAGACTCGGGACAGGACCTTCTTTTCCCTTCTCACTCGGGCTCTTGGGATAAGGGACACCCTTCGACAAAATTGAGGGTTTCCCGTGTGTCCCCTGGGGCCTCCCCTTGGGGGTGGAGGACGATTAGAGGAGGTCCTTCCTGCGACAAAGCCCCGCGTCCTCGAGTGGTGCTCCTGCCGCCCGCACCCAGCCCTCTCCCAGGTTGAGCTCGCACTCAAAGCTGTTACTCTGAGTAGACGTGGGTGATAATGTTTATCTTTTAGCCTTCAAAGACCACTGAACAGGACTTGGGCCGTATTCAGCGCTCAGGCCTTGCGGGTCTTCTACTTGACAAGGGTCCCTAGTTTTCATAATAAACATCTGCTTGGGGGCGGGGTGAGCTTTGAAGCCGCCGCGCCGCCTGCCTGGGCTGGTGGCCTCCGGCGAGCTCCCGTCGGCTCTGGAGTCCAGGGTCCAAACCGGCAGGCTCCACACTCCAACCCTAATCCAGCCACCGACGCGGGCTCGGACGCGTCCCGAGGCACCCCGAGGGAGGTCGGAGGTCACGGGAGAAGTTGGGGCCAGAGGTTGGAGGTCCCGTCCGGGGCCTGGCCGATCGCTACAGCCGAGCTCCGGGAGCCTGAGGTCAAAGGAGGCGCTGCGTCCGGGCCCAGGCCGGCGGGGCGCCCGGCACCAGCGAAGGAGCGCGGCAGCGGGGCCTAAGTCGGCTGGAACGTTTCGGGCCGCCGGCGCCGGGTGGGCTGGGTGCCGAGCCCGCGGGATTGGGTCCTCGAGGGAGCGCGGCTGGCCGAGGAGCCCGCGGACGCAGCCCCGGTGGGCGAGAAAAAGCAAGGTCAAAGATTCTCTGCCCCGTCGGCGGTGCCCGAGCCTGGCGCGGCCTGTGGGACCTGCGTCAGGGGCGCCGGCGGCGTCCTCCCGCTCCTCCAGAGTCCGCTCTCCCGAGACTCAGCGGGTACCGAGGCCACCTTTCCTTTCCCGTCGGGGTGGGTCCCTCGGGGATCCAGCTTCTCACTGGGGCTCGCGCAGAGCCCGCTTTGCGGAGCGCCGCGGCCCAAACGCCTGGATGTGTGAACCCCGAGTTCCCAACCCCGTGTTTCCAGGCCACTCTGAGAAGGGGACCGAAGAAAGCTTCACTATAAAGTGTGCCCAGTGTGTGTCGTTTTGGTCCAAACTCAATAATAATCGTAATAAATAATTAAAATTTCCCGCAATTGTCCCGCAGATCTAAAGGATGTGCAAAGACTTCCCAAGCTATAAAATCCCTGATTAAGGAAAACTGAATTAAAAGAGCTTACTCAAAACATCATTAGTGTTAAAGACCCTATAATACAGGAGGCCCAGTGAGATCCTAGGCCTTAGCTTGAAGCTGAACTGATAAGTATCTATTTTGAGTTTTTCCCCAGATTCATAACTTTTTAGATCCTCAGATGGTAATACTTTAGCATAATACAATACTCAAATTTCGGAACTATTTTGATTTCTGAAAAATGCCTTTTTGGCTTCAGTCATATGGGATCCTGTTATTTTTTCACAAATTCAGTTTACATCGTAAATTGCAAACATTTGCAATCAGATCTCAAGACTGTTTATTTTATGTAACCTCAAGCGCTTGACTATGTTAAACACCAGCACAGAAAGTCTGTGAAATCAGTTTAATGTGTGTGAGGGAATTAAAGGATCACTCCTTTTCATCACACAAACAAAGCATTTAAGATTGTTTTGATTGTCAGTCTCCCAATTTTTGAACAGTCTCACAATTGACTATTAATTTTAGACTCATTCTGTGCGAAAATAATTACTAAAGTTATATCCTGCTTTAATTAAATGTTTCTGGGCAGAAGAAAATGATATTATTATTCTACATTTGGAAATGGGTGATTGTTTTTAATGTTATATTATTTTTAAATCATTTTAGTTCAAATGTAAATAAAGTCTGCTAATTCCGGCGGGGGTGGGGGGGGGGGGCGGTGCCGAGGCCTGCAATGGTTTCTTAACATGCTGTTAGAACAGTTAGTCAAAGTGCATTAAAGGAATGTCACAAACCCAGAAATAATAAATATGTCATTCTAATGAGAGTGTCAACTTATGGATAATTTATTCAAGGTAGTTTTTACATTTCACATGGAATCTCTTATTATGACCTGCCTGAGTACTGTGATGCTTGTTCTTCAAAATCTAATTTATATAGGCTTGAGGTATACATAATTCATAACTCCTGTTGATATATGTATACACACCCTGGATTTTAAACCTTTACAATATGTCTGCATGTTTACTAGCATGTTTTCAGGACATCTGGAATTAAAATGTAAGAAGTGTTCAACATTACAAGGAAAGCATGTGTGAAGAAAAAGTAGTTGAAAATTAACAGTTAAAAAGGATTAGATAAATTTCAAGCTAAGATCCAGAGTGAACACTGAAATATTTCAGACAGGGGACATTCTTGAACAATAAATATGAAAATCTCCAAGAAAGACTTACAGATGTGAGCTTATAACACTTCTGATACCTAGGTAATCCTTTCATGTCTCTAATTCATAAAACAAAAAATCCTCAAGTCTTGAGGTATTTTGTTTTGGGTATTTTATGTGTCAGTCAAGCTAACCATTGCATATGCCTTCAGTACAGGAAAATTTAGTATAGTACGTGGAGTTCTATTGGCATGAGGAAAAGTTTTAGAATATAACCAAATAAATCACATAGGGAGGAGTAAACACACTTTTCTCCCCCTTGTTGAACAACGGATCACATGTCTTGACTAAAGATCTTTGTAGATTCTTATTCAGGCAGAACAGTGCAGAATAAGTTAAGGGCACAGACATGAAGTCAGACTTCCTGTATTTGAAACTCACTGCTGCCATTTACTATTCTGTGATTTAGAATTAGTTCATCTCTGTGTTTCTCCATTTTCCCATCTATAAAATGGATATAAAAGCAGCATCTATTGTGTAGGGATGCTTGGAGAATTAAATAAGTTAGTATTTGTAAAGAACAGTGCCTTCCACTTATGCGTACTAGCTGTATAATACTTATTTTAGCACACAATGGATATCACTCCACCATTTCTTGATAAGGCTATGCATTTCCAAGGAAGGTTCAATTTCCAAAAACAGAGCAACAGGCCCCACATGTGCTGTATGGCTATTCAGATGCATTTAATGTGTCTGACCTTCAAGCAAGTGCATTTAGCACACGCTCCCTAGGACTAAGGCCAATAGGCAAGAGTCCTTGTAATAAAAACCTTCAGGAAAGAAAACAACAAAGTATGCAAAACAAGGAATAAATACGTTTCTGTTGGGGGTGTGATTCCAGCTAATTGCGTAGCCTCTGTGATCCTTGTCTGGAAGATTGGCAAATGTCACAGTGCACTCAGGGGCTGATCCATAAGAGCAATTTAGAGATTGCACAATGCCATCTACATGACAGATAGGATTGCTACTCTGCCATGTGTGGCTAATAAGGTGAGATATCAGGCATGGCACTTGCCCTTAAGGGGCTTACCATCTTGGGGGAGATAGCTCATAAGTACATATGATAGTGCTGGGGAGCATGTACCAAATGCACTTGCTTAAAGGCGTTCAGGCACAGTATATGCATCTGAATGGCCATACAACACATAGCAGGCCTGTTGCCTTGATTTCGGAAACTGAATGCATAGCCTTATTAAAGAAATGGTGGAGCGACACCCAGAGGTTAAGAAGCACACTTTGTTAGGATTAAATGTCTGTTGCCGGAGTTTGTGCTCCCCAGGACCATGTGTGTTTTCTTTGCTGACCATGTTTGTAGACCATTAGCTGTGAAATGCTAAAAGATGTGAAGGCTGTTAACCAATGATCTTTAACAGCAGTTTGAAAACACACGTAATGCAAAAGATGAAATGTTTAATTAAATGTTTAATGTAAAATGAACAACTGAGTCCTAATTACAGACATAGTGAAGAGGGACTTCTTTTCAGTGGCTCCATTTAGATTTACGACTAAGACTTGACTCATATTTTATATGATACCTATTAAAAACTCAGAGAACTTATTACACATCTTAATTTGAGAATCAATGTGATGTCACAGTATATGACTAATAATCTTTTAATATTAGCACTTTCATTTTAAAATTAATTAATTAATTGGCTGCGCTGGGTCTTAGTTGTGGCATGTGAGATCTAGTCCCCTGACCAGGGATCAAACCTGGGACCCGTGCACTGGAAATGCAGAGTCTTAACCACTGAATCACACTTAGCACTTTTATTTTTAATAATCAGTAAGGATTTTGCTAGAAAGAAAAATATTTGCCACTAGTCAAGTAGGTTGAGTATGTGACTAATTTTTAGAGGGAGGTTTTTCTGAGTTCACATCTGAACTCTATCACTTATTAATTGGATGCAAAAGTGAAGTCACTCAGTCGTGTCTGACTCTTTGCGACCCCATGGACTGTAGCCAGCCAGGCTCTTCCGTCCATGGGATTTTCCAGGCAAGAATACTGGAGTGGGTTGCCATTTCCTTCTCCAGGAGATCTTTCTGACCCAGGGGTTGAACCCGGGTCTCCCGCATTGTAGGCAGACGCTTTACCATCTGAGCCACCAGGAAAGCGAAGTCTTAGGTAATTTCTTAGCTTTCTAGACCCTGTGTCCTTTTAGTGTCCTGTACCCCACACCTTGTAGATGGTTGTGGGGATCAAATAAGATAAGATGTGCAAAGTGCCTGGCATGCAACAAGTTGCCACAAATGTACTTCTCTTCACTTTTCTACTTTTATTATATGTTCAAATTATTGTCACATTCAGAAGATATTGAATTTACTTGTCTGTGTGATTAGAGACAGTTTTAGAAAATAGTAGGAGATGGTATGCATATTTATTTCAGATCCTCAATATGAGTATTGATTGTGTGTGTGTATGTTGTGTGGCCTGGAATTTGGAATAAAACTTTCTTCAAATCTTGCAAAGCCTTTTCTACGTAGAACTTTTGAGGGACTATGACTTCAGAGAGACATCTTTGTATAGAATGGAGAGGCTTCTCTCTTTCTCTCTGATAACTCAAGGCATTCTTCATGTAGAGGTTACCCAGAGCCCCTGACCTTCAGCCCTCTGTATTCCGGAACATCAGCATACAGATCGAGACCTGGCATTAACTCTCTAGTCACTTTGATATTAGATTGATTCTCCTTCCGTTTGCTTATTTATTGAATACATTTTTTATGTTTCCGTGCTAAGGAAGAAGAAAATAAACTACCCTTTAAAAAACGATTTAAAGAGTCTATCAACCTATCCAAAATTTCAGTACCCAGGCTACCTTGTGTTTTGTATTACATTTACTGGCATTAGTGGTTTAAAACGTAATCACCTATCTTGTAGGCAATATATTTATGTACTGAAATTTTCACCTGTCAGCAGCTGTGTGTGTGTGTGTGTGTGTGTGTGTGTGTGTGTTTTAAGGCTTATATATAGTTTCCATTAAAACTTAATCTCACCTGATACTCATTTAAAAGGATGTAGTACCCTCCCCAAGGCAGCTTTAGTTCTAGCGCATGCGTGCTCAGTCTCTGCAGTCGTGTCCAACTCCCTGGGGCTCTAAAGACTCTGGACTGCCAGGCTGCTCTGTCCGTGGGATTCTCCAGATAAGAATACTGGAATGGGTTGCTGTGACCTCCTTCAGGGGATCTTCCCAACCCAGGGATTGAACCTGCATCTCTTATGTCTCCTGCATTGGTAGGTGGGTATTTTTACCCCTAACACCACCTGGGAAGCCCTTAGCACTAGACCTACTTCCAAAACATTTTAGAAGGGTGAAATTAGGTTAAAAAAGGCCATCAAAGGAAAGTTTGGAAAGAAAGGCTGGTCCTCCAGTTTGCCTTGGGAACAATAAGGAGGTGTGATAAAATAAAGATACTTTCAAAGATATTCACCTTCTAATCCCTGTAACTTGCAAATACGTAGCTAATGTGGCAAAGGGGAGTTAGATTAGCAGAATTAAGGTTGCTAATCAACTAATCATAAAAATACAGAGATTATTCTGGACTACTCAGATGGGCCCAGTGTATTAAAATGGTCTTTGAAAGTCAAAGAGAGAGGCCAAAGACGAGCTTCAGAGAGAGGTGCAACTGAGAAAGAATGGTCAGAGAGATGCCATATTGTTGACTTTGAAGATGGAGGCCAATGAATGCAGGTGGCCTCTAGAAGCTGGAAAAGGCAAGGCAGGGAATTTGCCCCAGGGCCTCCAGAATGAATGCTGCCTTGTGACAACATTGGGTGGATTTAGCCCAGTAAAACCTGTGTTAGATTTCTAATCTATACAACTCTGAGAAAATTTGTGTTGTTTTAAGCCATTACATAGGTGGAAATGTGTTACAGAAATAGGAAGTTAAAACAGGAAATTTCTAAGTAATTTTTATGTATAAGAGGCTCTGGTCAGTTTTTAATGCTAGAGGGCCTTTTAAGTCAATTTGGTATCAAGAGTGCCCCCAAAACTCCAGGCTGGGATGTTTCTCTAGACTTTAGAGTATGATCTTACTTAGGCATTCATATCTCCATATTCCATTCAGCAGAGTCCCCCATAAATCTCTTTTGCTGTAAAAAATAGAGAAATAAAATAGAAATATTTCTTTCTATAAAGGAAATCTGCAAAATTATGTGCATTCGTTTAAGAAAAGTAAGCCAGCGGTTAAAATTCTTTTCTTGTTTTATTATCCTTGTTCTCACTGTTCTTACTTCTTCCTTGCCATCTTCTGCTTATTATTTACTTTTAAAAAAGCATTTAATGTAAGGGAAAGGACTGCTAGTTTCAAACCCTGAAGTTCTTTGCTAATGCACTGAAAGTAGACAGCCAGAGCAATTTGAGCCTGTCTGTCAAGTTGGTCAAGGTGGAGAGTAATGTGGTCTGGGGTTCCCTGAGCCCATTGCACCTTTGACCTTTTCTGTTGAGACTATTGATCTAGGTTAATAGTTAGCACCAGTTGTGCTGTTGGAGTTGTGGGCCTGTGTTTGTGTGTGTGTGTGATTCCTCATAGAGTACAAATGAGGCTCTGGCTAACTCAGAGGGCAATTGGTCCTTTTATAGTTTTCCAAGATCAAAGTGAGGAATTAGAATAGATGGGTCCTGACAGGCAGGGGGAAGATTCATTTCTGGAATGTTTGCAGTTGTATCAGCAACAGAGCAGTGGGTCTGGTCACAGAGTCAATTCTCTTTCACGCTGGGAACTCTGCTCACCAGAGGGCTGCCCACAGAGTCAGGTAGGTTAGGGATTGCTGGATAACAGTATAATTCCTGAGGTTAGTGAACCAGTGAGGTGGGTTTAGCTCTGTTCTACCTAATCTATCCCCACCCTCCGTCTCTACCACCCTCAAAATTATCATCCCACTAACTGGGTGCAGAATGAGATACACAGTAGGTCAGTGGGCTGAATACATGAAGAAGCTTGGTTATGCTCTCTGACTGAGTGAAATGTAGGCTACAGAACAGAGAACATTCTCCCCAATACTCCCAATGCCTACAACCTTCTCCTTACTAGCTCTTTACTATGCAGGGTAGTTTTATTTTTCTTCCTATTCTGTGAGAAGCACTCATGTTCCATCTTGAGCAACTTCCCACCTCTTTCAGCTCATCCTCTTCTGTCCTCTTCACCTCTTCCAAGCTATTCTCTCCGGAAGTCTAGTTGTTCATAACTCATTCACTCACTCAACAGATATTTATTAAATTCCTACCGTGTACTTTGGATTCTTTTCCCCTTTCTGCTTTAACCTGTCAGACTGTTCTCTTCTGCTTTCTCCTGGAAGTCTGACATTGTTGAAGGCATTGGTGCTTGAAAGAGAGGAAAGTGTATGGTTGACATGGAATGGGGATGGTAGGCAGGCAATTTTAAGTGCAGAAAGACTAAAGAAAAGTAGATGAGTACATGGGCTAACTTAGGAGACTCTCACTCACTAAACCCTGTGATGTCCAAATATTATATGCTGCAACAGATCCTTAATAAAGAATAATCCCAGGAAGGATTTGGGATATTTCTGTTTGCTTCACAGAACATATGTGTTTGTCATATCTCAGTCACAACTTTTTTAAATGTAGAACTAAATCATTCCATGAACATTCTTTTAAATCTTCAAGAGAGTTCATGTACCAATTTATGAATCTATTCTCACACTGATGGGCATTTGGATTATTTTCAGGCTTATGTAAAAGGTACGTATAGCGATGAGGCTGAGTGTACTCACCAAAAACTGGAGAGGAAAGAATCTAGGACTGCACCCTGGAGTGCTCCATCATTAAAAAGTTGGGTAGAGAATGGAAATCTCCTTGGTGAAAAGAGACCAAGAAGGAACTACCTACCAGGTAGGAAGAAAACCAAGAGAGTTCCATGTCCTGGAAGCCAAGTAAGAAAAGTGCACCGACCATTGAGAAAAGAGAATTGACCATTGAGAAAAGAGGACTGGCCATTGGGAGAAGAGAACTGATCACTGAGAACCAACCATGCAACAGACCTTTGGTGACCTTGATAAGACACTTTGGATGGAGTGGTGGAGGTCAAAGCTTGATGAGAGTGGAATGCAGAAACCCTCTAACTGCTATCTGAGATTCTAGTCTCTCTTCAAATACAGCCATCCTATCACAACCCCTAATTATCTTTGTAAATTCACAGGTCAGGTCTTGTGACTCTCTAGGTTATTTTTTTTCTGCCTCAAGAATTAAGTTCCAACTGTTCAGTATGACATTTACTCTTTACTTTTTACTGTTACTTTTCTGGCATCTTCTTCGGAGGCTGCTCCACCAACCCTGAGGTCCCATTGGAGCTACCACCAGTTTCCAAATCTCATACTGCTATCAAACGTGTTGCTTGGAGTGCCCTTCCCCAAACCCCTTTGTACTCTCACAGAATTCTAAGCATGTGTCTATCAAAGTTTCATTATTATTGTTGTTTAGTCGCTATGTCGCTAATGTAATTATTTATGTGATTGTCTCCTCCAACCAGTATGTGAGTGCCTGGAGGGCAAAGATCATTACTTAGTTTTTCTACCCTCTCCAGAGTCAAAGAGTAGGGACAAACACAGAGCAGATTTTCATTAAGTGTTGGTGGAATAAATAAGCCTGTGAAAAAAAATATATGTACGGTATATTATTTTAGATAATTTTAGTGGAAACAAATCTTAGTTCTCTGAGGGTGGTTTCAATTTTTAGAACTAGCCAAAGGCTGTTTGGCATTAAGTCTGATGAAGAAGTTGGGAAATATAAGTTTTTATTACAAATGAAGTGTAGGAAAAAATTAAGCATGGCTATTTTGTGATGACACATTTTGTTATATGGCTCATAAAGGGCACTAAAGTTTACTGGCACTGGTTTCTTAAGGCAATTTCACAGATGAATTTCCAAAAACATTTTGAACAGTGACAGTATTCCTGGACTAAGTACTTGGTTTTTCAGAATGACTATTTTGAAGGAAAAGATTTACTTGAATCTGTAAGTTCTGGTGTCTGTGTTAAAAAAAAATCAATATCATTCTTTTTTAGTCATATCTTATTTTCTGAAGTGAATTTTTATAAGCTAAATTTCACATTCTCTCCTGTGTGTTTAACTCTTTTTTTTGGTAACTATTATTTTCGATTCTTTCTTCTGTAGGCATCATTTTTCAATGCAGCAGCATTTGAAACTTCTATTAAAAGTGTTTATTTGAAAAAAATTATTCATAATACCATTAACTAAGACCAGATTTAACACCAATTCCAGTGGCTGATCTCTACCCCAAATGGATATACGGCCATTTGTTATGATCTTTTGTTTACTGATTTTCAAGCAGTTTTCAATCTGTGTGACACTGATCACATCCGAGTCAATTTGGACTAATTTCTCGAGTCACTTTTCATGAAACAGTGCATCAAATGCTTTACCAACTTCAAATGTGTAACATCTGCTCTCCTTTCCCTGATAATTTTACAGTCCTCTCAAGAAGTCAACTACTTTATCAACTACAGAATGTGTTTTATAAGTCTCCATTATTTTTGCCCATGATTCTATCACTTTTTAGAATTTCATTTCTCAACTTATTTGCCAAGTCTTGGTAAAATACTTATTAGTTAGGCATCTGATACAATTATTCTTCTGGGGCAACACGTTGTGACTCTAGGTTCACTTGGATTAGATCTATATATAATCTTTTCAGTTATTATGATTTAAAAGATGCATGCAATAAAATCTGTGCTAGTTATTTTTGTTCATATCCTGAGAGAGATGTTACTCAGACTTGCTGATTGGTATATGTTTTGAGGTTTGAAGTATTCACTTACCTGCTTTTTGTCATTAGCTGGATTTTTTTCTAGATGCATTTTATGGTTCTCCATCTTTACCATATGTTAAATGGATATTATGCTTGCAACAGCATGCCTTACAGAACAGTAAAATGTCTGTGCATATACAGTAAGTTGACTCATACAGCCTTTGGATACAAATTGAAGTTTTTGATGCTTCTGTCATCTCATTGATATAGGTGAGCTGTGCTCAATAACATTTGCTTTCAAGGGCTTGGGGGTAATTACTGTGTACATACACTGAGAAAAGTTTGCTTTATAATTAATTTTTCAAGCAAATTCAAGAATATTCCATGTAAATAATGCATTTTTTATGAGTTAGGCCCCGGGTCATTGTGTTTACTGATAGAGTTCAATTAATTGAATAAATATGAAGATCCTGTATTTAGAGTACCCTTGTACAGGTTAAAATGTAGTGCTACAGATGTTTTATTAACTTTTACAGATAAGTTACTGAATTAGCAAGTTGTATAAGAATATAATAAACATGTTTGATAGAGTCACATAAATTAAAACATTGGTTAGGATTTATCAAGGATTACTTGAGCATTAATTAACTGACAACTAGAACACCATTTCTGACATCCTGAAATGTCCTTTAGTTAATCTTATATACATTATAGATTAGTCTGTTTCTCCTTCTTTATATAAAATATTTAGCTTTTGAAGTGTTTTGACATATGGTAAACTCCAATAAGAAGGCAGATTTTTTTCAGTTTTGAGAAATGTAAATATATCATTCTGCAAGAAACTCCAAAATGTTGGCTATGGGACAATGGAAACCACATGTAGTTTTTTCTCCAAATCTCAATATACAAGTAACTGCTTTCAACACATCTTTTCTGTCTCCAGTTTTAATATTAAATACTTGATTAAATGTTAAACAGAGCAAAGGCCATTTTTGTCAGGTGTCACTAATATTCATATTGTTTCCAAAGCATGAAAATCTTTTAGTTTTAAGTATTTACCACCCTTTTGTGATTCAATGATAATTAATTGGTATTGGAAATATCAACTCTTTATAATTTGAAGTTCTAGAATTGGAGATTCATTGACTCAATAAAAGCTATGATGTTTTGTTTTGCTTTTAATTACTAAATGGCGACTTTACATTCTTTCTGTTAGATCCATAATTTTGAATATCAATTTTAGAAATAAATAATGCTTTTCTAAAATCAAGGTTAAATTTTTTCACTTTCAATGTTACATTTACAGATATTACACAAGTTCTGTTCATTAAATTAAGACAATCCATCAATGACCATAGTATTTGTATTTCTATAAATACAAGATATCACCAACATTTTAATGGGGGTGGGAGGAATTCACATTTATATAGACCATGCTTTTCTAAGTTTGAATGTTAATTTCACTTGAAAAGTAAATCTGAACCTTGGAGGCTTTTTCTAAGGATAAATGATTTCAAGTTAATAGGACATACTCTATAGATGAAAGTGTATGCCTTGGAATCAATGATTCAAAGTCAAGAAATGGTATTATGTCAGAGGTCAAACAGAGAGACTCAGAGAGTAAACGTATTTAGGATTCACTTTCTTTGTATAAATATTTAAAATGATGCATCAATATATACAAACGAAGAAGAGTGCATTATTCTTTGTGTATAAGTAAAATCAGAAGACTTCATTTTGTTTTCATAAAAATATAGCAACTCTATTTCACAAGATGCCAGTCATACACATGAGTCTTTTTAAAAGTCAATTTTCTACAGCGTTCCAAGTTTTTCAGTTTATTTGAATACATTTTTTGTTGCCTGTTGTTATTTACAGATATTCATATGCTTAAAATATTTTCTATTTCTGCTAAATTTATGAATTATTACATAAACATAGGAATACTATTAAATCAATACATTCCTTATAACATATTACTTTTCTATTTCTGAAATTTTCCCTCATTAATTAAGAGGTAAAGCACATTAAAAGATGTACTATACAAACATAGTAAACAGATGTGTGCAAATGAAAAGGCTAAATATGAGATAAGAGCTTTTTGGTTTTTAAAAATAGAAAACAAGTGAGAATTTGTGTCACAAAAATATTGTATCTTTATAATATAAAACATGAGCAATATTGAGATAAAATAATATCTAAGTTTATGAATATTTTTAAACATCAGAAGATTCTTTCTAGGCCCTGGATAAGCAAGGACTCTGCTCTAATTACTTCACCAGGCAAATTCATCCACGGTAGGATTATTTTCAAACAAAATATTTTTTTAGGATTCAGACTAAATATATAATTTTTTGATGTTTATTGCTATTTATATCAATACTCTCATAAGAAGTGAGTAACTCGTTTTCCTTTTCATTTCTTATTGCTTTAACTATTCATTCATGGAGCAGGGAGGGAGGATAGGGTTGTGGTACAAAATAAGGATGGTATTTTTGTGTTTTGACAGAACAATTTGGAACTTTTTGCCTTCATGCTTTTCAAAGTATAGGTTTTTGTTAAGATGTCAGCTTTAGTCACATAGATGAAGAAAGCAGCTTGTAAGTGACTGAAATTTTACTCATACCACTCTGTAAGATGTATGTTTGCTGCAAAAGTTTAGATGATATCTGTGTTAGAAGGCTCAAGGGGTTGATCAAATCTAAGATATACGCTTTCAAATAGTATATACAAAATGAAAAACGAATACACTTCAGACTTCCTTATACCTTTGAAAAACAGACTCACGTATGTTATTATTTCTTACTAATTGCCATACTGATCTTCACATCGTCAATTTGTTTTATATCTTGTAAAACATCTAGTTATTTAGTTTTAAACTCATAACTTTGAGAATAATTATTCTTTCTTGTCCTAGGTATCTGAATTGAATTAGTTGAAATAAAGGGAAACAAAAATCTCTTTTCTTCTCTGTAGAATTTTATTTTCTGTTTTTATGTCTGAGTGGTTGTTGTAAATACAAAAAACTGTTTTCTGCAGTATCCTCAGAGAGTAGGGACAGGAAAAATAAAGGAAGATTCTCCATCTTCCTATGCACCCCCTTTAACTTAATAATAATTAATCTTTAAGTTAAAGTATAACTGGAGCAAAATTTCTTATTTCTTAATTTGGAATTTAGGAGCCCCTGTGGCAGGGGAGAGGTACAAGGGATACAAGATGGGAAACATCTTTAAAGTGAATGTGAATCTGCAGATATCTTGTTCATAAAGGACAAGCTGTGGTGCCATGCGTGTTCAACTATTTAGTAAATAATGTTTGTAACTTCTGCTTGTTGATTTCAAGTTTTCCTCTGTGGTATGTGGCACTAATATGGAATAAATTTATGAACTGTAAGTGTTTTTTTATTTTTTTATCTTAATCAAGTCTCTAGAGTTAAGCTGTTTAAATTAGTACTCAATTACCTGTGGTATTTTCATGTTCTACTGATACGGTGATGAAGCAAAATATTGATTAAATTGTTTTAAATCTCTAAAAGAATTGTCTTATACTGTAAAGCAAGTTTTAAAAGTGAAAATATTGAAATTAGTTTTCCTTGGATATTTATAGAGATTATCTTTCATTTAAAAAAATTGTCATAGTCTTATACTGTAAAGCAAGTTTTAAAAGTGAAAATATTGAAATTAGTTTTCCTTGGATATTTACAGAGATTATCTTTCATTAAAAAAATTGTCATAGTCTTATACTGTAAAGCAAGTTTTAAAAGTGAAAATATTGAAATTAGTTTTCCTCAGATATTTACAGAGATTATCTTTCATTAAAAAAATTGTCATAGTCTTATACTGTAAAGCAAGTTTTAAAAGTGAAAATATTGAAATTAGTTTTCCTCGGATATTTACAGAGATTATCTTTCATTTAAAAAAATTGTCATAGTCTTATGCTGTAAAGCAAGTTTTAAAAGTGAAAATATTGAAATTAGTTTTCCTCAGATATTTACAGAGATTATCTTTCATTTAAATGCACTTAAGATGACTGTAGTCTGTTCAGTTCTAGAAAACTTTGTTGTTGTTATTGTTGTTGTTCAGTTGCTAAGTCGCGTCTGACTCTTTGCCATCTATGTAGACTGTAGCCCACCAGGCTCCTCTGTCCATGGGATTTCCCAAGCAAGAATACTGGAGTGGGTTGCCATTTCCCTTCTCCAGGGGATCTTCCCAGACCAGAGGTGGAACCCATGTCCCCTGCGTTGGCAGGCAGATTCTTCACCACTCAGTCACAGGGAATCCCCCTGCAAAGCTTAGGAGTGGTTCTAAAGGTGATTTCTTTGAAGTCTATTTTTCATAATCAATCACTTGATTAGTTGTACACTTTTAAGTATCTCTTCAGTTGTCAACCTGTTTTTTGTTTTTATAAGTATAGTTGATTCACAGTGATTATGTTTATTTCAGGTGTAAAACATAGTGATTTGATATTTTTATAGATTACATACCATTCAAAGTTATTATAATATTATAAACTGTATTCCCTGTGCTGTACATTATATTCTGTGACTTATTTATTTATAATATGTACTTATTTCCATTTATAATTGAATTACACTTTTTCATTGAGTGATCAGAATGCAAAATATACACAATGATACAGAAAAGAGATATTCATGCACTTATGTCTGTGCAGGTGCATGAAATTCAAATAAATAAATAAATTTCAGTTATTGACCTTGCTCCTCGCTGTATCATGTTCAGGTGAGTTAGCAAGGGTGAGACCTCCACAACCAAGGGTGGGGTGAGCCTTCATTATTAATCTGCAGAAACAGAAAATGCCACAGAGCTGTAGCTGTACCCAGAGGGAGGAGCAGTTCCAGCCACTTACGAGTCAGTGACTTTAGCTCAGATGGCTGCCCTGTGGTCCTGAGCAAATCATCTTGCTCTTACTCTTGTCTTGAAACCTAAATCTGGGATATTCTCATACGTCACAGAAGTGCAGTGGAAAATAAGTAGCAGAGCTGGTGCATCGCATATATGAAGCACCCTCATTTTCCAGAAGTGTTGCATAGCATCCTTTCGTGAAGAGTTCTGTGTATCAGCTGTTTGGATTTTGGTGACCATTTCTAAACCCGCTGAAGGGAGGGGCTATTATTTATGTGTCTCAGGGAACCCAGACAAGACTTTTCTCTCTCTTTTTCTCTCTCTCTCTTTCCCCCTTCCTCCTTTCTCCCTACACCCTTCCCTTCATATATTTCATTCATAGCTATTTTAAGAGAATTTCATTCTGGTGACATAATTTTGAATAAAATAGTAGGTGACTAGTACAATGTTCTCCTTTGGATACTTGTCAAGAATTATTTTTAATTTTCAAATAGGACTTCAACAGTGTACAGTGTGGCTATATTCAGAATACTAAAATGTCAGGACTGGAAGGGATCTCAGCAATTATGCTGTGTAGTATCTTCTGTTCCTAAGAAAGGAAGATTTGCTTTTAAGACATATAGAAGCAGAGTATGTCCAAGAGTTTCTTTATACGACTATTGTGATTATCTTTCTCCTTATTATAAAAGCAGTACATGTTCTTTGTAGAAAAACCCACTTGTAATCTTATTATCTAGAGAAACCACTAATAACATTTTCCTATATATACCTCTTGTCTCTTTTTTCTATACCTGTATACAAACATTTTTACCATATTGGAACCATGTGGTTCATATATGTAGTTTTACAATAAAGATAGCTTTAATAGTTTCTAAAAATAAAACCACTTGCTTGCAAAAATTTCTAACTGTACAGAAAATAGGAAGAAGTAAAAAAAAATCACTTGAGATATTTCTATCCAGAGATAATCACTGGTTAAAATAATAATGAGATATGCTAACAAGTAGATAGTTAATATGGAGAAGGCAATGGCAACCCACTCCAGTACTCTTGCCTGGAAAATCCTATGGATGGAGGAGCCTGGTGGGCTGCAGTCCATGGGGTCGCTAAGAGTCGGACACGACTGAGTGACTTAACTTTCCCTTTTCACTTTCATGCACTGGAGAGGGAAATGGCAACCCACTCCAGTGTTCTTGCCGGGAGAATCCCAGGGACGGGGGAGCCTGGTGGGCTGCCCTCTATGGGGTCTCACAGAGTCGGACACGACTGAAGTGATTTAGCAGCAGCAGCAGCAGGTAGTTAATAATAAAAACATTCTTCTAGATACTAGTTGATGCACAGATACTCATAGAATACTATGTGTGCATATACTGATGATGGAAAATATACTTTTTTTACTCAATAACATCCTGTGGACATAGTTCTATATCAATAAATATAGGCTAATACTATAATTTTTGCTGACTGCATTATATTTTCTTATACAGATAAACCTTGTTTACTTAAAACATTTATTGATGAATACTTATTACCAATTTTTCTATTGTAAACAGTGCTATAATAATTGTTTTTATAACTTAATAATTGTGTACATCTTTGATTCATTTCTTATGCATATTCCAGAAGTGGTAGTGTTGGATCAAAGGCTGGGCTTGATTATACTCTAATCAGCTAGGTCTGAGAAAGTCTGTGTGTGTATGTGTGTGTTAGTCACTCAGTCATATCCAACTCTTTGTGACCCCACAGATTGTAGCCCACAAGGCTCCTCTGTCCATGGAATTCTCCAGGCAAGAATACTGGAGTGGATTGCCATTCCCTTCTCCAATGAGAGAGTCTATTTCCCCATGAATCTTACCAACTTTGAAAATTATAATTTGACATATGCATTTATTCAAAAAAGCATCTTATTTCTGTTTTATTTTATAGTTCTTTACTTTCTAGTGAGGATAAGTATTTCCCAAGTCCTTGTTGGGTATTTATTATACTTCTGCTGTGAATTGTTATGTGTCATTTGCCAATGTTTAAATACAGATATTCACCATTATGTATTAAATATATAATGACATTGTGTCACATATGTGGCATTTTCTTTAGTAATTTGCATATTTTCACTTTTGTACACATTTTGTACATATTCTTTTTGTGTGTATATAGAAGCTATGCAGTTTTAGTGGTCACTTATATCAATATTAACTCTTTAACTGTCATTTGCCTTGCAAATAGTTTTTCAACTCTATTATTGTTCATGGCATCTTTTACTATATATGTCTTTAGTTTAAAAATATGTATTTACAAAGTCTACCTTTTATTTTATAGCTTCTAGGTTTCCTGCCTTAGTTGAAAAGGTCTACCATTACCTATTCCTAGAGTCACCTACATGTTCTTACAAGATGTGTGTTATTTAAAATTTTATATTTAAGATTTTAATTCATCTGCATTAATTTTTGTATGTAGTTTAAGTTAAAAGTCTAATTTGTTTTTTCAGATGTTTAGTTCATTGTGTCAACACCATTTTCATGATTATAAATATCACTTTTTGCCTTTTATTTAATTATTTTTAATTTATTAAAAAAATTTTTTTGCTGTGCTGTGGGGCATGCAGGATCTTAGCTCCCTGGTCAGGGATCAAGCCTATGTCCCCTTCAGTGACAGTGTGAGTCTTAACCTCTGGACCACCAGGAAAGTCCCATAAGTATTGCTTTTATTGTATATTAAATTTTTATATATACTGAGATTAACTTTTGGAGCCTCCGTTCTGTCTTATTGGTCAATTTGTCTACTCCTCTGCCTGTTCACACCATCATGATTATCTTGGTCGTGAAGATCTTTTTTGTACAGTTCTTCTGTGTATTCTTGCCACCTCTTCTTAATATCTTCTGCTTCTGTTAGGTCCATACCATTTCTATCCTTTATCGATCCCATCTTTGCATAAAATGTTCCCTTGGTATCTTTAATTTTCTTGAAGAGATCTCTAGTCTTTCCCATTCTGTTCTTGTCCTCTATTTCTTTGCATTGATGGCTGAGGAAGGCTTTCTTATCTCTCCTTGCTATTCTTTGGAACTCTGCATTCAGACGCTTATATCTTTCCTTTTCTCCTTTGCTTTTTGCTTCTCTTCTTTTCACAGCTATTTGTAAGACCTCCTCAGACAGCCATTTTGCTCTTTTGAATTTCTTTTCCATGGGGATTGTCTTGATCCCTGTCTCCTGTACAATGTCACGAACCTCATTCCACAGTTCATCAGGCACTCTATCTATCAGATCTAGGCCCTTAAATCTATTTCTTACTTCCACTGTATAATCATAAGGGATTTGATTTCTGTCATACCTGAATGGTCTAGTGGTTTTCTCTACTTTCTTCAATTCAAGTCTGATTGACTATGCCAAAGCCTTTCACTATTTGGATCACAATAAACTGTGGAAAAGTCTGAAAGAGATGGGAATACCAGACCATCTGACCTGCCTCTTGAGAAACCTATATGCAGGTCAGGAAGCAACAGTTAGAATTGGACATGGAACAACGGACTGGTTCCAAATAAGAAAAGGAGTATGTCAAGCCTGTATATTGTCACCCTGCTTATTTAACTTATATGCAGAGTACATCATGAAAAATGCTGGGCTGGAAGGAGCACAAACTGGAATCAAGATTGCCGGGAGAAATATCAATAACCTCAACTACACAGATGACACCACCCTTATGGCAGAAAGTGAAGAGGAACTAAAAAGCCTCTTGATGAAAGTGAAAGAGGAGAGTGAAAAAGTTGGCTTAAAGCTCAACATTCAGAAAACGAAGATCATGGCATCCGGTCCCATCACTTCATGGGAAATAGACGGGGAAACAGTGGAAACAGTGTCAGACTTTATTTTTTTGGCCTCCAAAATCACTGCAGATGGTGATTGCAGCCATGAAATTAAAAGACACTTACTCCTTGGAAGGAAAGTTATGACCAACCTAGATAGTATATTCAAAAGCAGAGACATTACTTTGCCAACAAAGGTCCGTCTAGTCAAGGCTATGGTTTTTCCTGTGGTCATGTATGAATGTGAGAGTTGGACTGTGAAGAAAGCTGAGTGCTGAAGAATTGATGCTTTTGAACTGTGGTGTTGGAGAAGACTCTTGAGAGTCCCTTGGACTGCAAGGAGATCCAACCAGTCCATCCTAAAAAAGATCAGTTCTGGATGTTCATTGGAAGGACTGATGCTGAAGCTGAAACTCCAATACTTTGGCCACCTCATGTGAAGAGCTGACTCATTTGAAAAGACCCTGATGCTGGGAGGGATTGAGGGCAGGAGGAGAAGGGGACGACAGAGGATGAGATGGCTGGATGGCATCACTGACTCGATGGACATGAGTTTGGGTGAACTCCGGGAGTTGGTGATGGACAGGGAGGCCTGGCGTGCTGTGATTCATGGGGTCTCAAAGAGTCAGATACGACTGAGTGACTGTACTGAACTGAACTGCCAGTTCAATCTTATGCTATATATGATATAATATAATATTTTGACAAATATTATAGCTGTTTGATTATAATGCCAGAAAGACATTCTCAAACATGCAAGCATTAAGCAAATATAGTACCATTGAGTCCTTGAATAAAAATTTAATAATAAAACTCAGGCAACAGAGAACTAGGCTCTTAAGTTTTTGGATTAGTTTGAACTCAGAAGAGAGGTCTAGTTTTGAGATATCGGTTTGTGGTTGACGATTTACAAATGTAGCAAAAGTCGTGGAGTGTGCGACTACTGCTACTACTACTACTAAGTCTCTTCAGTCACGTCCGACCCTGTGCGACCCCACAGACAGCAGCCCACCAGGCTCCCCCATCCCTGGAATTCTCCAGGCAAGAACACTGGAGTGGGTTGCCATTTCCTTCTCCAGTTTTCCTTTAAAATTGTTCAGTATACACAGGCAAAGTCGTATCCGACTCTTTGTGACCCCATGGACTGTAGCCCACCAGGCTCCTCTGTCCATGGAATTCTCTAGGCAAGAATACTGGAGTAGGAGTGCATGAGCTTGCTTATAAAGAGAAGACTTTATGCAAAGAGAAGGGAACCTAGGGAAGGCCTGAGGAGCATCCATGTTCCATGGTCAAGAAGAGCAGGGGGATCCCTGAAAATAGAACTGAAAGTGGAGGCTGAAGAAGGAGAAAACTCAGTGTTTGCTGAGAAGTAAAAAAGAGAATGTCTTAAGGAGACAGTAGTTACCTGTGTTAATCCTGCTAAGTGGAGGAGGCAGTGGCGCCCCACTCCAGTACTTTTGCCTGGAAAATCCCATGGACGGAAGAGCCTGGTAGGCTGCAGTCCATGGGGTCGCTGAGGGTCGGACCTGACTGAACGACTTCACTTCCACTTTTCACTTTCATGCATTGGAGAAGGAAATGGCAACCCACTCCAGTGTTCTTGCCTGGAGAATCCCAGGGACGGGGGAGCCTGTTGGGCTGCCGTCTATGGGGTTGCACAGAGTCGGACACAACTGAAGTGACTTAGCAGCAATCCTGCTAAGAGGTCAAGTTCAGAGGGGACTTGAGTCAAACCTACTGGGTTTGTTACAAGGAGGTCCTTTATGATAAGTATGTGGAAAGGTTGCCTGGGGGAAGGATATAGCCAAAAATCCAACCCAGAGTGGGTCAAAAAAGAGGTGTAGCTGTCTCTATAGGTTGAGGTTAATTTTCTTGAAATGTTTGCCTGTGAAGTGAAGGAAAAAGTCAGAGCAGAGACTTGAGGGTATGTGGGACCTAGAAGGTTTTTAACTTAAAAATACTGATATGAAGGCACCAGAAAAGAGAGGTTTGAGATATAGGAGAGGGGATTATAGTTAGCTATTTTTTCAGGATTCTTGAGAAGACAGGGGAGGGAGAAGAGGCCTGGAGCCCAGGGGGAGGGACCCTTGCTCAGCAATAAGAGGTCAGGAGAATGGTAAGCACAGATAAGCATGTGGATGTGATGGCAAGATGTTCAGGTAACTACCACTTGCTAGAAGTAGGAGGTGAGGAGACTTACTGGCAGAGATGTACGGCCCTGAGTCAGCAATGTGAGAAATGGAAGAAGGTTTGCAAGCTGTGGGGAATCGGAGAGAGAGTTGATTGGAAACTCAGCACCTGCTAGAGAGCCCTATCCTTCCTTGGGCTATGAGGCAAAAACTTCAATGAACATAGGTAAAATGGCTGAGTAAGCATCTAATACGTGGGTAATCTAGTAAACTGAATTATTTTAGGTAAAATCCAGGTGGGAGGGGGTTTCCATAAACACAGTTTATGGACAACCTCTAGTGTAAACTTTTAATAGTCACATAAAAACACAAAACTTTGAAAACTAGACTGATTCTACTCTACCATACATGGTGTAAAGTAAAAGTCAACGCCCACTAAAAATCTACAGAAGCATGGCTATTCTTATATGCCTCCTAAGATATACAAAATTTATGCTAACTAAATATATTGAAGTTTTTTCCCTATAGCATTACCAGAGAGTTCATTTTGAAGAAGTGCTGGCCAAGAGGGGAAAAAAGCATGAAGTTTGGAGTCAGATTGACTTAGTTTCAACCTAACTTTGTTGATTACCAAAATATCCATGGACAGGTCACTATTTCTGGGTTTAGTTTGCTATTACCTGAATGAGTTTTGGGAGAATTGAGGAAAGTGATATATGTAAAATACCTAGGACTGTTCACAGTACACAGTTTGGGCTCAATTAGTTTATTCTTGTTTTACAGGATTTACAAGATTGATCTTCAGGGTTCACATAAATGATCTCTTGTTGCCTGTTCAATCAACCTGTAAACAATTATTGAACACCGAGTAGTTACTAGGTGCCTAGTCTTGTACTAGGGACTGTGGAAACAAAGAATGAACCTGATTGTTGCTCTAGAGCTCTTTGTACTGCACTTAAAATATATTTTCATATAAAAGATTTACAAACGCACACTTCTTGAGTCTGTTAGTTGCTTAACTGAGTTGACTATGCAATATTTTAGCCCAGTGACTGGCATATAAGAACCACTTAACACATCTTATTTTTCCTCTCCTTTCCTCCTAAGATAAGATACAAGCAATCTCAGGTTTATAACTAACTGATGTACAGATTCAGAATTACAAATAAGTTATGATAAGTGTGAAAACAAACTGCTGAAAGGCATGCCCATCTTTGGGGAGTTGACCTCTGGGTACAGACTTCGAAAGTTGGTTGCCTGTTGTGCCCTAAATAGAATCCTTGACGTGATCTAAAAGTTCCACGTCTTTTTCTGACCCTTCCTGTGTTTCCTGTGGTTTTGCCTCAGGGAGATCTTTTTCATTTCTGAAAGATGAGTTTCTGACACTCATATCTGTTTCAGATTTCTTGAGGTTCCTTGAAACAATTTTTTTCTTACTAAAATTCACAATTTGACGTACAATCTTTTTTCTGGCTCAGTAAGAGGGATGGTGTTCTCTGGAGCCCATAAAAGGTCATTGCCTTATTGTATGATGCTGTAACCTTAGCAGTTCCTCTATGATTCCATCTTTCAGTGAATTCAAATTTTTTATGAAATTAAAAAAAATATGTGAATGCATTTCTCATTGTAAAAAATTAAAATACACAAGTTCAGATTATAAAATGTCAAACACCTCACCTTTTTTCCCTCCTTATCCCTTCTATTTCTCATAAGTAACACTGTTAACAATTTGGGGAATATTTTTCCAGAAATTATTCTGTGTATTTTAATGCCTAAAAATTTTTGTATGAAATATGCATAGGTATATATTTTTTTAAATGGGATTATAGAACACAAATTTCTCCAAAACTGACTTTTCTCACTTAACAACAAATGATAGAGCTGTGTGACATGCTTCATTCAGATCTATCACATTCTTTTTATTTAATTTTAATTTTTATTTATTTAGCTGCACCAAATCATAGTTATGGCATGTTTACTCTTAGTTGTGGCATGTGGGATCTAGTTCCCTGGCCAGGGATCAGACCCAGGCCCCATGCATTGGGAGCACTGAGTATTAGCCACTGGACCTGCCAGGGAAGTCCTGTGTCTCATTCTTGTTAACAGTGACATTGAATCCTATACTACAGATAAAACATGATATATGTAAACAAACCCCTGTTGGTATTCAAAACTCCTGACTTTTCCAAAACTCCTGGCTTTTCCAAAACTCCTGACTTTTCCCCGAAACTTGGTTCTCCCATGGTCTTCTCTATTTTGGTTAATGGTGACTCTGCCAGTTGTTCAGGCCATTAATCCTTTAGTCATCTCTCACCATCTGCCTTTCCTTTTTAGCACTTATCACTTGACATATATATGTTTATTGGTTTATTATCTATCTCCTTATCACTGATGTAATATTAACAGATCAAGAACAAGAGATACTGGTGGTGGAAAGAGTAACAAGCAAACCTGCTAAAAGAAAGGAAAGGTATGAGAGCACACGTGCACGTGTGTGTGTGTTTGTACCTTGGCAGGTACAAACTCTGGATTGTCTTCGCTCTGTAATTCTGGCAGGAATTTCAGGTCTTTACCCCTTAATCACCTGGTACTCCCATGTCTCAAGTGTCTGTTGGAGTCTTTTACCACTTACATCTATTCAGTCACTAAGTCTTATCTCTTGCCCCAAATGTGCCTTGAACAAGCCTCCAGTTTTCTTTAATACCATTGCATCACTCTACATCAAAACATTAGCAACACTGGCCAAGACCATTGTCTAAAGCTTCCTAACTGGTCTCTCCCATCAACTGTGTCCCCGCCTCAGCTCTCTCAGTTCAGTTCAGTTCAGTTCATTTCAGCCGCTCAGTTGTGTCCAACTCTTTGTGACCCCATGAACTGCAGCACAGCAAGCCTCCTTGTCCATCACCAACTCCTGGAGTTTACTCAAACTCACGTCCATTGAGTCAGTGATGCCATCCAACCATCTCATCCTCTGTCGTCCCCTTCTCCCGCCTTCAATCTTTCCCAGCATCAGGGTCTTTTCAAATGAGTCAGCTCTTCGCATCAGGTAGCCAAAGTTGGAATTTCAGCTTCAGCATCAGTCCTTCCAATGAATATTCAGGACTGATTCCTTTAGGATGGACTAGTTGGATCTCCTTGCAGTTCAAGGGACTCTCAAAAGTCTTCTCCAACACCACATTCAAAAGCATCAAATCTTTGGCACTCAGCTTTCTTTATAGTCCAACTCTCACATCCATACACGACTACTGGAAAAACTATAGCTTTGACTAGACATAAATTTGTTGGCAAAGCAATGTCTCTGCTTTTTAATATGCTGTCTATGTTGGTCATAGCTTTTCTTCCAGGGAGTAAGAGTCTTTTAATTTCATGGCTGCAGTCACCATCTGCAGTGATTTTGGAGCCCCCCAAAATAAAGTCTGACACTGTTTCCAGAGTTTCCCCATCTATTTCCCATGAAGTGATGGACTGGATGCCATGATCTTCATTTTCTGAATGTTGAGCTTTAAGTCAACTTTTTCACTCTCCTCTTTCACTTTCATCAAGAGGCTTTTTAGTTCTTCTTTGCTTTCTGCCATAAAGGTGGTGTCATCTGCATATCTGAGGTTATTGATATTTCTCCCATCAATCTTGATTCCAGTTTGTGCTCCTTCCAGCCCAGCGTTTCTCATGATGTACTCTGCATACAAGTTAAATAAGCAGGGTGACTATATACAGCCTTGATGTACTCCTTTTCCTATTTGGAACCAATCTGTTGTTCCATGTTCAGTTCTAACTGTTGCTTTTTCACCTGCATACAGATTTCTCAAGAAGCAGGTCAGGTGGTCTGGTATTCCCTTCTCTTAAAGCATTTTCTGCAGTTTGTTGTGATCCACACAGTCTAAGGCTTTGGCATAGTCAATGAACCAGAAATAGATATTTTTCTGGAACTCTCTTGCTTTTTCGATGATCCAGCGGATGTTGGCTATTTGATCTCTGGCTCCTCTGCCTTTTCTGAATCCAGCTTCAACATCTGGAAGTTCACGGTTCGTGTACTGTTGAAGCCTGGCTTGGAGAATTTTGAGCATTACTTTGCTACTGTGTGAGATGAATGCAATTGTGCGGTAGTTTGAGCATTCTTTGGCGTTGCCTTTCTTTGGGACTGGAATGAAAACTAAGCTTTTCCAGTCCTGTGGCCACTGCTGATTTTTCCAGATTTGCTGGCTCAGCTCAGTACCCCTCCCCATATTCTTCATTCTGCCCTCAGGGTTGTGTTTTCACAGTATATATCTTAAAACTTCTAAATGACTTCCCTCTACATATACCTGTGAGTCAACTCAAGATCCCTCACATTGCCTGCAGAGTTCTGTCTATCTTTCCAGCCTCAAGATTTGCTCCCTGTGCCCTGCACTTCAGCCATGCAGATTTTCTTTCATTTCCTATCTCAAGACATTTGCACAAGCTCTTCCCTGAAAGAAATGTTCTTTCTCTCCACCCTTCATATTACATAATTCAGGTCCCATCTTAACATATATTTTTCTTAGAAATGATTTCCATTATGCCACAGATCTTGCCCTGCCCTTCTCTTGTGTAACATTTATCATACTTGTACTTACTTGGCTAATATCTCTCTGAGATATATATGCTGTATGCCCCCTGAGAGCAGGGGCTTAGTTACTGCCCAGTGCACAAGGACTTCTCAGCAAATGATTGCTGAATGAGTGAATGCAGTCTAAACTTAGGGAAAGTGAAAATTCTCTAAAATTACTGCGTTGGCTTTGATTTAAGAGATGATGATTTGGTGTAAACTTACACAGATGAGACAGAAGAAGGCAACAACGGATAAAAGGAAACCTGACAGGACCAGGGTAGAACCATTTTCTATAACCTTTCCTTCATTGGGTCAACTGATGTCCTGGTAGAGTGGACCTAATACCAGAACCACGTTGTGGTTTATTCAGTCATTTCCCACTTATTGTGTAGCTAGACATAATTTAATTATATATAATTATGTCATTAATTGCTCAGAAATTAACTGTTTAGAAACTTGAATGTGATTCATTGCCTAGCATGGGGTTATTTCTCAGATAATCCCTTTTTGGTCTTTATAAAGATCAGGTTAAAATAATGCCTTGAGTTATTCTTGAGGGCAGATACTTCTTCAGTCTCAACTGACATTTTTTCAAGTGGCCTCTCCTGGAATAATTTTACCCCACTGATGTCTCCTACAATCAAATCATCAAAACAGACAACTGTCTGGAGGAATAATGAAAACAAAATATTCTGTTTTAATTCTTAATTTAACATGTTAATTGTGTAACTTGGGTACAATTAAAATTAAAGTGATACAAAGATTTGTGAAGGTTTTGAGTGATGGAAGATAAAATATGATCTCAACTATAATTATAGCATTTTTAAGTTGGGGCTGTAATTTAAGAATTTAACTTAAGTTGGGACTGTAATTTAAGAATTTAACTTTCACATTTAAAATTTGAGGGTTTTGCATAAATGCAAGGATCCATAAACAATGATGGCATTCTCAATAGGAAAGAAATTAAAAGTAAAGGCACTGCTAACTTCTCCTATTATATTTAGGTACTCAGATAGAGAAGGATGAATTTAACTCCAGGATTCCTTATAACATTCAGGCACAAAGCACCAACAGGGAAGCTTATGACCATATTTGCTCTTTAATCTGCTATGCTGATTACAGAAGAACTTATAATCAGCTGAGGGTTTGATGAGCTGACAACAACCTCTCTGCTCCCATTTTTATCTTCTTGATTGCTTATTTACTTCAGGAGCATGATATTTATTCTTCATAATATGCTAATCATAATTACTAAGGAAATCGCTGTTTATCCTGTCTGGCATTAGGCGACCAAAAGAAAGCCCAGGATGGAAACAAAAACATTTCAATAGAAAACAAAAGAAATCAGAATGGAGCACACTTTGATATCATTATGATTTGGTTCTTACAAATTATTATTAACAACTTGACTACAAAATTTCCCTGTAGATATACAAGTCAGGTTATTGCAATGTGTAGATTAGACTTTGCTTCCATTCACGACTAACTGAGAATGTCTTTATGGAAGGCAGCAATAATCAGTGCTCACTCTAACCAGAGACAGCCAGTCCTGATATAGTTCTTCACCTCTTGTCTCTTCTTTTTGCTTTTAAAGTTTATCTCCATTTTAGGTGCCTGACAGTCTCTATCTTTCCTTCTCCATTCGACCATGAAACATTTTGGTGGGACTGTAATTTCCTGGATTACCTCTGCTTGGAATATTTACATTTGTTATTTACTTCATCTCTAATTGAAACATTACAGGTTTTCTTCCCTGTTTACTTTGGAACATCAGTGACATTTTTAAAGTGAGGGGCACTGTCCTAGTGCTTCTAAAAATAGACTACTGTCTACTTCACCTTCTGAAAAAGTGAATTCTGAATCTAAAATGAAAGAGGTTATGGAAGAAAGAAGAAAGCTGCCACTCAGTGAGTATTAGGAGAGAATAGAGAATATTTTCCTTTCAAGGTCATGTAAACTAAAACAACCCTTAAAATGTATGAATGATAATAAACTTGGAAATTCTTTAAAATACTAGGAAAATGGGAAAAGGAGATTTAAAATGAAACACAGTGAAAAGTTGCAGTCATTTTGCATATAATTCTGAGAGACCTCTCCATATAGTCTAAGAAGAATCTGATTTATGAGGAAAATTTACCCAACAAAATAAAACTGAACTTTCTCCCACATATAATTGATAAACAGCCTAGAAAACAATATTGTTGAAACTAATAAAAACTGATCACCAAACCAAAGTACCACAGATGTTCTGTACTGAACCAAATTAAGAAATCATTTGACATATTTGGGAACTGTATCTATAATAGACTTAAAATAATAGGCTTGCATGTCAGTGTGGTCCCCTCTGAAACTCTTGAGTAGAAGTGTCAATGACTGTTTTTCCTGGATTGTTTGGAAGTTAAAACTGGCTTGGGGGATTAGGAGATTTAGAGAAAAACAAAGTCCATTATATATAAAGGACCTGAAATTTTGAAGTAAAGAGCTACTTATATATAACCTAATCAATAAGAAATGAGAAGAAATTATGTATGTCTTCTGAATAGAAAATATTTCAAAGTCACAACACCATGGTGAGGAGCAGTGAAATGGAATGGGATGATTAGGTTGAATATGAACAGAAGACTTTAAGAAACCTAATACACTGTGTAATGTCTGCCAATGGGCCCAATGGGGGTCCATTTCTAAAGGTGACACTGTGATATACAAACGATTTATTTTCTGGAACAAACCATATATCTCCAGTTTTTATTTTCATGTTTTATCATGTTAAGTAGAATAGTACACCTAACTTAGTATCAAAAGTCTCAACTCTGCCACTTATTAACTGTGTGATCTTTGGTAAATTGATAAGACTTCAGGAGTAAATGAGGATAATAGCACTTACCTCACTGGGATGTTGTGAGGCTCAAAGGAGTTAACAAATATGAAAGTGCTATACAAATCACAAGGAAAACCTTGAAATGGTAAAATGGTGGGACCCTTTTCTTTAGCTGAGCCAAACTAAAATGCCATAAATCAGTAGTTTACATCATATCCTTCTGAAATTCAACACTTTCCAAATAGATTTAACATCAAAAAGTATTTCAATGGAGGAACAGACTATGTGGGAAAGTTAAGAGGGCATAATCAAGCAAATTATGTGTTTATCAGTGATCTAATGATACTTGCATCATCACATTAAAAAACCCACTCAGTTTTCTGGAGGTAATTCTATATTAAATGCATCCAACTAACTTCTATGAAAGTATTTTTTGCTTGGTGATTTTAATCTCTGGCCAGAGTAACCATAAACTATTCTGAACACTAGATATTTCCTTTTTAGATTTCAATGTCATGGCCACTCAACCCTTCTTTCTCATAGCAAAAATTTTTCAGATCTTGGCATCAAAAGCGCTGAAAATAATTGGCATTTATGTTATGATTTACTGACTCAAAATGAAAGACTGGTAAATTAAGTGAAAAAAGGACTAAATTTTTTTGGGTGTCAATTTAATTGAGTTAATAAGACAACTGTTAAAAATGGTTATGATTATGTGTTGTAGATTTTCAAGAAGTATTGAGTAGAATGTAAATAGTTCTTTAGGTCAGCTTGCAAAGCACAATCTCTTTAATTCAGCCTGATTCTTTGCTGGGTGTCTTTACTACAGATACTCGTATTTTACACCTTGAGATGATACATCTTTCCTATTGGGACAAGTTACTGAATTCTCATATTACTTTGATTCATCCCATGTGCATTTTGTTATGAAAGTTTGTATATAAATATCAGTATGTTCAATTTCATCTGAAAATCTTGGTCTCCCTCCTCACCATGGAAGCAGGTTTAGATTCAAAGTGTCTTTTTAACTACTAGAACTTTCTTTATTATTTAGCAAATATATTCTGGATGTAAAGAAAAAAAATTCACCCTCTAAGTCCTAATTATTGTGTGCAAAAAAATGATTTTGTGGTCATATAAAGATTTTCTAGTTTTCATGTGAGTGTAGTATGTTAATCTGTTCATAGTAGAATTGAGAATATTATAATATTAATATTTTCACATAATCACCAGTGGGTTATGTGAAATTCTATATGAACATAATTTCACATTAAAGTAAGTAAAATAGAAGCAGTTTAAATATAAATTTTATGTCACATCTGAGTTTTGAAATAAGATGGGATGAATTGAATTTTAGAAAAGCAAGGGGAACTACTAAAAGTATGTCCAAGTTGGTTGTGATCATTTCCTCCAGATGATTGAAAATAATATGCACTTAATTTTAAACATTTGTTTTTGGTTTTATTTCTTTGTTTTTACTCCCATCCCTACCACTCCATGAATGACTGAAATAATCATTTCTAGGTATTCTATAGATGACAACACTAATTGGTCTTTTTCTAACTTATAGGCATGATTTTTAACATCACTTTTCTTTTTTTTTTTTCTTTTGCAAATTGCTTCCTTAAAGAGTTCAGGTGTCAAATGTGTATACATGTTACATTATTCTTATCAGTGGGAGAACTCTTTTTGCCTTAAGAAAGAGTAAAAGATGAAATGACACATGAAATGGACAACAGCATATAAACTGAATGAGTAGAACTAAGGAGAGTTAAAGGGAAAATATGATAAAGGAACAAAAGAAATAGCAAAAAAAAAAAAAATCAGGCCCCAGGGAATTATTTTAGGAAACAGTAGACAATATAATTGGAGAAGGCAATGGCGCCCCACTCCAATGCTCTTGCCTGGAAAATCCTATGGATGGAGGAGCCTGGTGGGCTGCAGTCCATGGGGTTGCTGAGAGTCAGACACGACTGAGCGACTTCACTCTCACTTTTCACTTTCCTGCATTGGAGAAGGAAATGGCAACCCACTCCTGTGTTCTTGCCTGGAGAATCCCAGGGACTGGGGAGCCTGGTGGGTTGCCATCTATGGGGTCGCACAGAGTCAGACATGACTGAAGTGACTTAGCAGCAGCAGCAGCAGACAATATAATAGAAAAAATAGGAACTGAAGTCCTAAGGATAAGTGAGAAAAAATAGCAAGAAGACATATTTTAGGCAAGACAAGAATAAAAAACCAAAGGCTATAAGAAAACAAGATTTATTTTAAAGTACAGGGAAAGTGTTAAATCATCTGCAATACTTTAAGGAAAATTGATTTGCAACAACATAGAGGAAAAGACAGACAAGAACAAAAACATTTTAAAAATTAAAAAAATTCTTATATTTGTATTTTTTGAAAAATAAGAGTAATCAAGTTATTTACAAAAAAAGTAAGGTTTCTAGGACAAAATTTAGATCCTTAGAGTTTATGTTTTAAACTAATGCCATCAGAGTGGAAAAGAAACCTATTAAAGACACCATCTAAAGGTAAGGACCCAATCACAAGAATATATTTTAAAGGAAACTTTTTTATAATAACACCAGCTGTCCTAAAGGCTTTATAGAATGCAATTGTGGTTAAGCAGCATGCCTGCTGCTGCTGTAGGAGTTATAGCCAATAATAATGTATTGACATTTATACGGTTATGATGCTCTGACCTGAACTTGCTTAACCAGTGCACCAGTAATCACCAAGTATTTCACATTCACTGTAATGCCAAGATAAAAATAGCAAAGTTGATTAAATACAGTTAAATGTTAATATAAAATAATAAAGTTAAGTACTTCATATAATGTTGTTCCTGACAATTTGTTTTCCTCATTGAGTAAGTGAATGCAATTTGTGGAAAAATAGCCGTTCATATTATTTTCCTAAGTTAGGCAGCATAAATAATTAGCCTTTACTAAGCAGTTATTAAAGCTTCACTTGCTTTATAAATCAGTTGAAAATGAGGGGCAATAAAAGAAAGCAAGATTAGACTTTTAGAATACTGTTTTTGTTCATTTTAAACTATTTATTAGGACTCCAGGCTTTTGTATTATTTTAACATATTAGATGATGAAATTTGATTTGTTTAAAACCTTCTCTTAAACATTTTCACTCTCTTCGATACTTGATTCAGTAAAAAGTTAAATATTTACTTACAGTTCTATTAAGTTTTCCTCTAAATCAGACATTTCCCTCACTCCCTTATATTGTGATGATAAAAGTACTAATGGATGCTTTCATTGATGGGCCCCCTACTTAAGGAAAATGAAAACTAAAAATGATCCTGGTTCTTTAAAAGTTTATCCCTATGGCACCATCGTGTAAGCATACATATGGGACAGTAAAAATGGAAGACGACACATTAAATGACATTATTATAAAATGCAATACTCTCGGAATGATCCCTTATTAAATTAGGCTCTATGATCTGAGATGAATTTCCCCGATCCCTAATCCATCACTGGAGAAATATTAAAAGATAGGTCTCAACTGGTATTAGAATCGCACTCAGTCTCTACTTTCATTATTTTGAATTAGGGTGCTACTGGGGGAAAGCCTCTTAATGAGAATTAGAGTGATTCACTGGCCTTCTTTTGGATTTTGACAAGTAAAATATTAACTCTTCAGTCACAGCTGTCTGAATTAAAATACTTGGCAGCCGCAGATGCACAAATTAAATTGGCCTTTATGTTTCCATATTGCTGACCTCCTTAGAGGCAAAAACATCAAACCCAACAATAACAGAAAAGTCACAGTGTGTCATTTCTTGGAAGAAAATATATTTATTGAAGTTTTTTATATTTGTTTCGGTTTTAACATATAAATGAACAACCTCAGGACATTTTGAAGTGGAGTTTTGTTTTAATTATAAATTACATAAACTTCAGCTACACATCAGTTATTCTAAACCATTAACTAGGTGTTAAAATAATCAGTGGAGTTATTTGGGGGTTTCTTACCTGTTTAAATTCCATTAATAAGATCTGTGAGTTGAATGTCAGAGTAAATCTTTGAGTTCAGCATCGATAAGTTTAAACAAATGTTTCCTTGGAAATATACACAATGATTCATCCCTCTCTTCAGTCCAGAAATAGATTGAATTAAAGACACAAAATGAATTTAGTGGTATATACAAAAACTCAATTGGTTTTCTCCTAAACACAATGTTCAAATTTCCTTTATAACCAAGCAAATAAACAAAACTTAGATTAAAAAAAAAGGTCATTGATGTCTGTGTCTTTCTCAATGACGTTAGTGATTTGAGTAAATATTTAATAAAGTTAGTTAGTAATTTATAGTGTAATTCTACTGATGATGAAAAAAATGTTTTCTGTCATCACACACTGGTTTCTGATTTCTTTGCCTTTCTGTGGTCACTGTAACATCATCTTCCACTCCTCTCTAATTACTGCTCATTGATCTGAACTTGTGATTGGTTGGACAATGATTTGAGATGGACGTTGATGAATGAATCTTACCTATCTTACTTTACACATCCAATAGTGTGATGAACTCAGTAACATGTGTTGTGAATCTGGGTTTTTCCTAAAACTGGAACTAACAGAAAGGATTAGCAAAGCACCTCCCCACCTCCCAGTGAGGTCTAGTTTAAGAGGAAAGTACTTTCCCAAGAAGTTATGAGAATGCATAGCATTATATAAACTGTAATTCTGGAGACAGCATAATATTTATATGCTCAATTAAATCATGTTTCTATATTTCAGGGCATGTGTAGGCCAAATACTAAATTAGGAATTCTTTAATGAATTTTATTTGTATACATGCATTCAGTGTTATATAGACCGAAACACATACCTCAATCCAAGTGTGTTATTTCAATGAGAAGGAAGGTAAGTATAATATTTTGCAATGAAATTTAATGTCATTACTTTATTTCCTAATGGATTTAGGATTTGGCTAGAGGAAAATTTACTGACTTTTTTGGGAGATTATAGTTTAATACTACTTGTTTTCATTTTAATTATCTTTGACTAAATTATAACTGCTTTTCTCTATGCTTATAAGGGAACATCACAAAGCAGAATGCCTTTTTGTAGTGAGAACAGATTACAATAGACAAATTCAATAGACAAGATACTTAAAGTTTTACTATTTATATTCTCTTGAAGAACAAAATAAGATAATCCAATAGTATCCTGGGAACACTTCTGAATATACATTAATGATAAATGTGTACTTCAAATGGACTATTTAAAGAAAAAAATAGAAGATATGAAGGGTGAATTTGTATGTGCCTGAGACTATTTGAGAATGTGTATTTTCACTTTTTAAATATGAAGTCACTGTTAGTATCCCTGTATGTGTCTTGCTTTATTTCAAGTTTCATTTTTGTTTTGGAAATACCTGAATTAAAAATTTTGATATACTCTGAAATCATCTTAGAATTCAGTTCTTTATAGTTACATAAGTCTAATCATTGTGTAAATAACC